>NC_046978.1:3535016-3835016 GCF_009769545.1 Cyclopterus lumpus
ACTTTGAAGACGTTTCCCCTATTCCTATTGTCATTTATATATACTTATTTATTTATTATAAGACAAAAATATATACATTCATACTGTTAGCTTGGTTAGTTGCAAAACTAATACAACAAACAACACTATATATTGTTCTTGTTAATGGTTAAATACTGATAATAATACAGTAAGGTTTTATTTACTGGAGATTGTGAGCAGCAATTAAATCTAATAAATGGTGAAGTTATTCTTGATATTCTCAGATTACATTTTTATGAGTGACACTTCTGGACAAATGGGTGAGAGAGTTTAGCTTTGAAAGGGATTGTTGGGGAGCTCATTTAGGAATAGGTGGCTCTAATGTTTATGCATCTCATTTACAACATTTACATTGAACTGGTCCTAGAAAACTCTGATAAACCTCTCTCATAAAATACGAGTTATGCTGAGCATAGAAACAGCACGAGGGCCATTTCTTCCAGAGGGAAGCTGCCCCTTTGCGCTGCACTTCCCCTGAACCACATTTAACAAGGAGGATGGCATTATGAATGCAATAAGCAAGATGGCAAACGCTGCTAATGAGTTATCTGGGAAACAGCAACTGCCTGCAGCAATACCTGCAATTACAACAGTTAACTGAATAAATGTCATCCCTGTATACACTGAAGTCACTGTTGTATCTAAGTGACTTCAATATTTTAGTGGAGGACTTTGAGATACACTGGAAGAATATTACTTTAGAAAAACGCCTTTTGGTCAAAATAAATTAAAAGGGTGTATCATCCCTTATTTGCATTGGTAACATTGGTCTTTTCTGTGTGTGTGCTGTACTCACTGGGGTGCCAGCGAAGGGTGCATGGTCACAGTTCTCTTGCCAGGAGCGGTTGAGGCTTAACACAAAATCCTGGAAGAAGGGATGAGTTTTGTTGAAGACTGAAAAACCGACTATGTTGACTCGTTGGTCCACCACGTCGTCCAGTCGGAGTAAAGAGAATTCCTGCAGGGCACAATGAGAAGAGGGAGTGAGACAGACAGAGATTATTGGTTGAATGCAGCGGATTTAGTTGAGAGCTGTCATGTTCTGCCATGATCTGCCATAATTCACTTTAAATAACACCAAATGGTTCATCGAATCATCCATCCATCCATCCATTTTCAATACCGCTTATCCTCATTAGGGTCGCGGGGGCGCTGGAGCCTATCCCAGCTGACATAGGGCGAAGGCAGGGGACACCCTGGACAGGCCGCCAGTCCATCGAGGGCACATGTAGGGACATACAACCATTCACTCTCACATTCACACCTATGGGACATTTAGAGATCAATTAACCTGCAGCATGTCTTTGGACTGTGGGAGGAAGCCGGAGAGCCCGGAGAGAACCCACGCTGCCACGGGGAGAACATGCAAACTCCACACAGAAGGACCGCTCCGACCGGGAATTGAACCCACGGCCCTCTTGCTGTGAGGCGACAGTGCTAGCCACTACACCACCGTGCAGCCCCAATCATCGAATCATTGTCAAGGTAAAAAGGGCATCTGTTAATCAAATATGTTTACATCCGATTTAATCCGCCTCACTTAGCTTTCATCAACTCCCATTATTCCGGCTGATTGACATGAGAAAGCTGTTGCCATTTGTTCATTCCCACCATTTAGCTATGCATCACTGCACAACACCATGCATTTTGCATGGGCCATATGCTATTCCTGACATACATGTCCTTGTATGAATACTGGATTGCAGTGCTAAAGGGATATCATTAGAGAGAGAGATAGACAGAAAGATACTGAGACAGACAGGAGACAGGAAGGGGGAAAAAAACAAGGACACTGAGACCGATAGATAATTGAGAAAGTGAGATAGAAATCCATGGCATATTGAAATGCTCCAGGTTAGGAGAGAAAAATACAGGTATTTGTTATTTGGCTTTTTGCTCCAGGGAACAATGATTTTTTACTGCCTGGGGAACAGTAGACAGGGGACAGGCGGAGATAGCGATGAGGAATAGTGGGAAGGAGGGGAGGGGGTGGTGTGAGTGGGGATGGACGTTTCCTGAAGGTTAATAGAGGTGTCAGAAACTAGTACTCCCTCAGTGGGCAGCCGGTTGTGCCATCTAGCTTATGACAGCCAGACCAAGCCCAGTCTACCTGTCTGTCACCAAGGCTAAGGGACTCTGAAGATAAGAGGGGTTGGAGGGGATGGTGAGGTAGAAAATAAAAAGGAGTGGAGTGGGAGTTAGAGGTGTTTATACTGGTGGTAAAATATTGTTTTCTTTTTCAAATGAAAAGAATAATCAAAGCTGCTAACTACTTCCCTCTGCCATGTGGTACCATCTTTTTGGATTGTAACAACCCAAAACACATGTTAGTTAGCTATAGAGGAGAGTGTTGACTGTCTCCTAGCTTACAAAATCTAGGGCACGGTTTTGCTGCAAATGAAAGATGAAAAAGAGAAAAATGGCTTTTCATTTGTAAGAGAGGGGATTAGGCCAATCAGATAATGGACATTCAAACAAAATGAATGAATAGCTCAGTGAATCAAACCACGGATTATCAGGTTTGGGGAAAAGGCTCTCAGACCAAGAGGAGCACGAGTCACTCTACTGTGGAGACACCCGTAGAAACTCAGAGCCATGCAAAGCAGGAGGAAGCAGTGGGTCCTGACTTTGAGTGGGAGGCCTATTATGCCCAGTGTCGACCTCGCAGAAACCTCGAAATCCCAAATGCTCCGCTCTGCTCGCGTTAAAAACAGACAACTCTGGTAAACTGCTAACAAATATGTTCCAGGCAAGTGTGGAGATGGACAAGAGGAGCTAAAAGGAAATCACAAGAAAGGTGAGAGAAAGGGAGCTGCAAAGCAAGTGGAAAGATATGTATGAGACATGTGAATGAAAGCTGAAGGATTTGCGAGGTCGGTCCGTAGTAGTAGTGTGCAGTTCTAAAGAACACAACAAATATCTATTTATGCTTCGGCATCTTTCAGACAAACACAACACATTTTTCTCAAAGAAACCTTTTTTGATTATTCTCTTGGTATATTTGAAATCAATCTACTTCTGATTAATCACAATAACGCCCCAATTCCACCTGCTGACGATTTCCTCCTTATAAAAGGTGCAGTCACTGCCTTTTCATTTTTAGTAGGAAACAGTGAGCCACAGTTACCTGCAGTCACAAATTGATCCTGCCTCTTTCAGTTTGTGCAGAGGTCAAGCGGATTGAACTTTGACATGCAAAAATCACAATGTTCAGCCAGTTTAAGAGAGAGGGTAACTGACGTCTCATTCAAGAAATAGGCTTCTGATACTGGTGAAATAATACAATACAAAAGGCTTTAGTATGAGCTTGCCATGACAGTCAAGTGTTTCATAAAAAACTGTAAAATGTACAAGTTCGTGTGGACTGCTGTTAGCTCCTGCAGTTGATGACAACAATCTTAGTTCATTTTTTGCCTGACTACGTTAGTAAATTCACCTGTCAAAATCCAGTCTGACTGCATTGTTATTCATATTGTACTGTGTTGCAACCGTGCTGCGCTTGTGCCTGAGCCTGCAGGTGGGTTCTCACTTGTGCACCCAATTAAAAAAACAAACAAACACAAAACAAATGGAAAGAAAAAGTTGACAAAAAGGTTTGAGAGTGCAAACAGAGAGCAAAGCGGAAACCTATGATACCTAATTTAAAATGAACTGTAAAGCACATCCGAACAGCACATGTATTGCCTCGTTAGAAGATGCAGCACTGGAACCTGAGCGTCTGCTTTTAAATTTCATGACGCAATTTTGTTATGGACTAGAATAAATGTCCGATGGGCTGTGTTAAAAATTGCAAACTAGCATACTAAGTATGACATAAATTGAGTTGTGCGTTTCAACTGCATAGAATGTGGACTTCAGGTAGCTTACTGGTCATACCCAGCCACCCCAAGATTTAACCATTGGATAAAACAATTACGAATGATGGTGAATTAAGTTACGGGAGGAACAAGCATGGGAACTCGCATATAAAATGTACTGTAAAAAACATGCAACACAAATGAAACACACAAATAATTCAAATGTGTTATTTGCCATAAAATAATACTGGAATATATGACATTGAGTGGTTGACGTAATGTGGATTTACATTTGTGATAAACAATTATCATTCAACAGTCGCTCTCAGCGGTAACGTGATCATGTGATGCATAAAAGACGTATTGCTTGAGTTTACTTCAGTGTGAACAGTCTGCTGTTAAATGCATACTTAATCTTGATCAGTTTGCTGCAGGACATGCATGGTATTTTTTGTTAATATTAAGGAAAAAATGATAATTTGAAAATATCCTTTATTTATACATCTTTGTTCATAAACTCAAACGATAAGAATGTAATATTACTGATTCCCGTGGATCAAATAATCTTTTTGTATCTTTGGCTATTCCTTGTGGGGCCTCATAAGCCTTTTAGGACTGGCCATATAATTACTGGCTAAGTGTACTTTAATAGATCATTAGAGGCAGAGCTGTGCAAATGAGCCTCTCATTAAGTGTGTCCCTCAAGGGTGCCTGTATGGATGCATGTGCATACACACAAGCACAAACCGGAGAGTGCATGTACCCACACACAAGAAAATATAATCCCTATAATTCAGCGTACACACACACACACACACACACACACACATATACTAAAGACCAAGGTCACCAAAATATCTTTAGGCTATGTCTAAAGAAAACTACGGTAATGTGCTGAATTCCTAGGCTTTCGATTCCTCGACTTTGCACAGTGACACACAAGCACATTCAAATTTAAATTACACGCACATGGTCAGACACAAACACAGACTAAATCTCTCCATATGAGAAATATGCTCTCTTGCATCCTAAATAGGTGGTGTGAAATGGACAGCTCTTAGCAGAGGTGAGTTGTTTCCCAGCGGTGGGGGAAGGAAAAGGCAAAGTTGAAGGGTAGAAGAGAGCAGTGGAGAAAACAACTGTCCAACCTACTGGGGTGAAAAGGGTGGAGGGAAAGAATGATGATGAGGAGGACAGGGCGAGTGGCAGAAAGTGTGTGTGTGTGTGTGTGTGTGTGTGTGAGTGTGTGAGAGTGAGAGTGAGAGTGAGAGTGAGAGTGAGAGTGAGAGAGTGAGAGTGAGAGAGAGAGAGTGAGAAAAAAAAAGTTGAATCAATGGAGAGAAAAGGTGAGAGATTATTTGGCACAACTGAGACCTTAAAAGCTGCGGGGGAGAAAGAGAGAGAGAGTGACAGAACAAAGATGAGAGGGAGTGACAGCCTGGCCGAGGGCCCCGACATCGGCCGTCACCTGGAGAACGATCAGCAGTCAGGACCCAATAGCCAACCAACCCAACACTGTTGTTTCATCTTCTCAATTCTTGTCTTACTCTTTGTAACAACCTCACAATCTGGAAGTCTCTGTCATATCTATTCTTTATTGTATGTCTCCTTTGCTATTCTCTCAATGTCTCTTTTTCATATGGACTCTTTAGATCCTTCCAGTTTACTTTTCCCATTATGGACCATTCACACATGCATACATGGACACTCGCTGACAGAAATGCCCCAATGTGTGACCACTTGGTATTTGTTATGATGTAGTCAGCTTGAGCAGTGAATAATGAGATCCCAGGAGGATGATTGTGATGTTGATGGTAATGGTGGTTCATGATAGTCATGAACCATACCCCACCATCGCATACCCATCCACATACACACACTTTTTATTTTCAGCTGTGTCAGCCTCTATAAATCCACCATCCTAAACAGGATATCAAGAAATTAAGCAAAAACCTCTTTAGCTCAACCGGCCCTTCTCTTTTTGCATTGATCTCATCTCCCTAAATAGGATAGAAATGCTGAGACTATAGCAATTATCTATGCACCTAGAGCATTTATTGAATAAGGCTGCATATCTGCTGCATATGGTACAACATCCTGTCACTGAAACACTGATGATGTCTCAACCAGAAATGTTCTGTTGATAGCTGAGCCTTTGTTACAATAAGTAACTAAGTTTCCACTTCGTACAGGCTTCGCCCTCTAAGAGGCTGTTGCTAACAGCTTAAAGAGGTAATATACGACATTCAGAGCATTATTATAGCATAAAACAGCTATTCGCTGTGTAAAAATATATATTAATATATATTTGGCACGCTTGTCAGGCTTGGTGAAAATGTCAAATTTTTGCAATTCCTAGTTGCTCTCTAGCGCCCCCTCTAATTTTGACCGGCGACGCCCCTCACGCAGAATGTCCGATTGACTTGAAATTTTTCACACATGTCCATATCTACCTGCTCTACAAAAAAGCCTCTCAGACCCCTAAGGTCCGACTACTTAGATTTTCCGCCATTTTGAATTTTGTGAAAAACACCTAATTTACTTTCTTAACTACATGCTTGGTCCAAATCAACAACATTTGATATCAATCAAATCATTGAAGCCAGATGACCTAGAATATGTCAACCGTTTATTTATATCTCATTGTGGTAAGGATCTATGGCCCAATGAACATCTTAGGGGCGTGTCTTGTTTTTCAATGCTCATAGTGTCAACACTATTGTGACTAATCACTTTGAAACATTTTTCCGAACTTGCAAAAAAAATCTTGTCCGATTTGAAGACTAGGGGGCGCTACAAGCTCGTTTTTCGCACATTTTTCGCACTTTTTGCCGTTATACATTTAACGTTATCTCCCACAAAAAAATTCCGATCGACTTCAATCTTCTTTCCAGGATGATCAGAAGGTCTTTAACATGATTATTCTGCAAAAAAACATCGCTTTCACCCACTCTCACTTGTCGTTAAAAAAATTCTAATAAAATCCCACTTTCTGTTTTTTGTTATGCTAGAGACTGTTGCTTTAACTAAACCAATCTTTCAAAAAAGATAAGCATGCATGATGCCAGTCAAGCCCTGAACACATTTCCAAGAAGAAACTTTTGAAAATATCATAGGAACACCAACTAAAAAAATTAAATGACAAGTTTTAGACCAGAATATATATATAATATATATATATGAAATATATATATATTATATATATATATATATATTTTAAATACATATTTGTTTTAAATATAAACTATATATTTATAGACAATATATAAATAATTATATCTGTATCTATATATTTATATATATAATAGATTTGTATTGGGCAGGGAAGAAGTTTACTCAGATGATTTCTTTTCCAGCATTTATTTGCTCCTGCAGAAGACAATAAAACACACATATTGTCTTACAAGAGGTAAGAAAAAAATAAAAAAACAAGTTTTAGACACTAATATTTTCTAGCTATACGAGTTCCGATCAAATTTATTCAGCAAACTGGTGGTGCAGTGAGATAAAACACATCCCTTAAGTGTGGGAGTTGTGTGTTCATATCCATGCCATGGCAAGTTTTTTCATCCCTTTTTTTTTACCTTTAATTTACATGACGGGGTCTAGACTTCACGTAGAGACACATGATGCATGTATATGTTCACATTCTCAAAGCGCCCCCTACTGGCCAAAACAAATGAGCCTAAAATGCATCATATTCACATGTAATTTACACACCTACTGGCTCAACTGGACTTGCTCGAATCTGCCCCAAGCTCGTCGTGTTCATTACAAGTCGCGGCCTGAGGATATCGACAAGCTTATTTTCACTCGCACTCGATGCGCCACCTACTGGCAAAAGAATATCGGGGTTACGCGACAAACGGTAAAACGTACGACCGGCGGCCCCGCATTCCTGGCCAGCGGGTCGGCGTCCCGCCGGCGCCCCCAACTGGCGCGGGTGAGCGAGGACCAGTTCATTGCTGCTCGCAGCTTTAATTATGTTTCTAGATTATGGTCGCAGTTTTTATGTAACTTTAAATGTTTAACGTTCTGTTCAAATAAAGGAATTGTAGAGCAGTCTTCTGCGTGGAAATGCTGTGTATATCCATCACATCCATCAACCTCAACCTTGTGGACCTCCGCTGAGTTTGATTCAAAAAATATTTGTGAAAGGTCAAACACAAACAGGAGGAAAATAGTTTTCCTCCAAACATAAATGACAATGCAGTTTTGTAGTATGGACCATCATTTTTAGGAGACCAGACTGCCGGAGGAAGTGCCTTAAAAGGTTAGTGTTGAGTCCTGCTTTCAAATGCAAGAGTTACAATGTGAATGTGAAAACTCAATTTCAATGACTTTAGGTCATCTGTTTGAAGAACTTTTGCAGTGGCATTAAAGTTAATGAAGTTTGCGGAAGTTGAGAACTACCCGGCAATGAGGGTGTAAAGGAATAATGCCAAATGAGACAGAACAATGAATTGAAGTTGGGCATAACTCATGGGCATAATTTGTATTCAGTATTCAGAGTATTCAGAAGGGCATATCCCATTTATTATGCCTGTATTAACATTAAATAACATACTCGTGAATCACTTATTTAAATACAAATGAAGCTAATATTATATACAATTACATTGCAATTTGTAATCACAATGTATGAGTATGCTATTCAACAATTAACTTAAAGCTTTTAATGGCTTATGAACAATACATGTTCTCATATATTCCATCCTCTCTGCATCTGCCCTTTCCTCCCTCACCCTTTCTCCATTCCTACCCTTGTCTCCCCCAACTTATCCAACCACTCCTTTCTGCTGTCTCCCTCTTCTGCTGACACGTCATTTATCTCTGGTCCTGACATCCCTGACTAATGATCTGCCAGACTGCTCTCCTGCCTAATCTGTTTCCCCTAAATCATCTCAAGACTCTCATCAGTGTCCTCACGCAGCAACCAGTCTCCAGTCAGGGTTTTTGTCATACCCACTTATGAATTTGACAGCTTTCAGGCTTCAGTTTGGTTGTGTTTGTCTCTTCTGTTATATGTTGATACTATTAATCTGGAGTGAGAACATGGGCGAGGAAGAGGTGGTGGAGATGCTCATGTTATCCTCCCATAACAAGCAGCATTATTGCATTGCAATGTAGTAATTATGATCTCATGTTTCAAACTGTGAAATATATGATTCAAGTAAAGCATGGCTCTATTCTTTCATGATCCCTTTAATGTATACATGGTGCCTGTGTTTGTCTGTTTGCGTTTTCTACTTATATATGCCAATAGTCCATGTATTACCATGGTCTCTATGGAAAAAAACAATGTGAAAAAATGGCTATTCATTGGCCATCATTAGAGCTAATGATCTGCCTGGGTCGAAGAGAGATGCTTTTTGTGTTGGCCTGTCTCTTTGTTTAAAGCCATACGATTCAGAAAGTTGCGCCTGCAACCTGCTATGTGTTCCTTGCTACAGTAATTCTGCTCTGTGATGGAGGCGCTGGTTCTGGGTAATGTAAAGCTTAATCTAAAAACAAGGAATCCCTTTAGTTGATGCTGCTGATCAGAATTAGATGGGCAAGTGATGGGGAGGAGACACAGGCATCACTCATATTTTTTTTTGTTTGTGATAAAGCTTCCATTGCCGGTTTATCTTCCTCTCTACCTATTAATTCCACCTAATACCAGCCCGTTAATATCCTGGGCTTTAATTGCAAGATCTAATAGAAACCTTGGCCCTTGGGTCACAGTGAACGGAGAGATTAAAACAAAAACACGCTTCACGGAAGAGCACAGCAACCGAACAGCTCCACTGGGCTCGTACAGCTTCTCTCTGGAAAGTGGCCGACACCACGCAGCTTCTTCAGCCTAAGCTTAATGTTACACTCACACGAGAGCCGCACACACATAATCGTCTGATGGCTTCCTACACACAAACAATCACAACAAACAGAGCACACACACACACACACACACACACACACACACACACACACACACACACACACACACACACACACACACACACACACACAGGCAGCCACGTTAGCACTCAGTGCCTGCACTATGGCTTCCATCTAAGTGATTTGAATCCAGCGATCCAAGCTACTCGGCAGGATTGAATAAATCACATCAGCTTGGCAGTGACTCATCATATGTTGACTGGATGTCATTTGAAGGTTAGGTGAGCACGGCATCAGTGCCTTTCACTTTGTGATGTCACTTTGAGTCTTAATGATAGCGTGCAGGCTTCTTCCATCTCATTTTCACACACACACACACACACACACACACACACACACACACACACACACACACACACACACACACACACACACACACAACGCCGGCTGAGATATTATCCCTCTCTGCAAAACGGGGGCCATCAGTTCAACCCCTCCCCCCAACACTCACCCACCCACCCACCCCTCCGTCTGTTTGTTTTGTTCTTCATGTTCCATTTCCCCTCCACACAGCCGTGATCCCTCTTGTCACTGCAGTTATTGTCATGCATTCGTGCCTGAAGAGCTGCCAACACTTCCTGACTGTCACACATACACACATACACACACACGCACACACACACACACACACACACACATACATATATATATATATACAGTATAATTATATATATATATATATATATGTATATATATATGGATGATAAAACTTTAATGAATAAACTCAAGTACATGCTCACCCATAACACATCCCCAATGTCCATTCCACTCACGCATACATACAGTTGGAACATTATTATCTGCCTGTCTGTCTGTCTGCTTCCCGGATGTAAGATGTGTATTTTTGGTCTTCTGGTGTCATAAACCCGAGACGGTGATAGAGAAACAGACTGCACACTGTTTTCACACTTCAACACAAGTCCTCATGCAAACACACGTAAAATATGCTCATTGAAACAACTCTCTTTTTCTTTTTTTCTCATATTAGTCCGAGCTGATTGACAGGTTTGTGTTGAAGGGTGATGAGTTGAGTTTGGTTTTACTTCTGAAGGGTGGCTGATGCAGTTATTCTAGGTAATCCCTATTCTTTCTCAGATACCGCTGTGCTCCCCGACATTTGTTCTTGCCCAGTTGGGGTTTCAGGCCCGACATGCTGCATGCTTCTAATTATTGCCCCCCAACACTGCCAAATGATTAAATGCTTTTAAATCGAATGTGCCACTAAAGAACAGATGACATGTATTCCTGCCTCCAGGACAACATATCTCCCAAATATCCTCTCTGTGTTTTATTCCAACAAGTTTGCTTCTTTCACTTTTTTTGAGGAGGTTCTAGCAAAGAATATGGTGGTTGCTGTCTTCATCCTCTTCTTTATTGCTCCCTCTTTCCTTACTGCCAAATATATCTCTGGGTGTGTCTTGATTACAATTGTGTCTCGTTAATACAGGATTCAATTTAAAGTTTCTTGTTCTGGTAAAGTTTGTGTAAGAAACATCCCTGAAAAAATTAAAAATAAAACTTAAAATAAACCTTACCCTTCATCTTCACTATTGTAAAGAAGATTTATTAAAAAAAAGAAAAGTCTTGTCAGTCAAACTGCTTTAGTGGGCAGCCACTGTGACTGTGAAAATGATTGGGATTTAATTAATTCCCCTCCACGGCTTATGTAAAGTTCATATTTCCCTGTTTAGACACAGAGTTTGAGAATCAATCAACTGAGTAATAGAAAAGGTAATAGGTTACGTGGACGGTGTCAACAGAGAGCCGCATCCAGCCAGAATATAAACTGTCATTATTATGTCACAGCAAGTATGTTTTTTCAAATAATGTCTGCTTGTACCTCATTTGAGATGCAAATATGCCAACTTACATCATTAAATATTACACTTATTGTGATGATGCTGTAGAAAGCAGTGTCAATACTTATTGCTATAAACATAGCTATTATTCAGGTAGAAGGACAACTTACTTTGAGGTTTTAAATTTATCCAGTTGCACTATACACCAAATCTAAGTTTTTGATTTCGTAATTTCAAAGTATTTTCAAGACCAAGTTGAGCTACAGCAGTTGAAAAGGAAACTTTGGCTCAGTTATTATCTATAATGTGGATTTATACTTTACACAAGAGTTTATTGCACGTCCAGTCCAGGGTTTTGATAAGGGATAAGGGATAAGGTGTGTATCCTTTGCTGGCTGAAGCATTCATTTGTGTCCTCAGGGGGACATAAATGTGTGTAAAGAGCTTTCTGATGAGAGAATATTATGTATGACGCTTCAGTGACACTAACGAGCAGTTCATTATGCTTTATATCAGATTTCACAGACGATTAATAACCTGAGTGTCATTCATGTCTTAATCATTTCTCTGTTGCCTGATAAATAATGTGAGGTTTAGCAGTTGTGGTGCATTATTGCTGGTTAAGGGACCAGCCACGCAGACGGGCAAGTTTCACTCAAAGCAATTCATGTAAATGTTAAATAAGTTGTAAAATGGGAAATGTTTCTTTTGTGTGTTGCGTTTTCCGACTTTGCCATTTTCTCACAAAAAAAAGAGAACAATGATAAATGCATTGGCATGCAGTGTTCATGACGGGGATTCATAAATCATCAGGTGGTGACGTGAAGTCTCTCAATGGTCAGAACATTATAAATTGATCGGAATTCATAAAGACAACTTACAATGAGCACCGACACTAATGGAAACCAAAGCCAGCCTACAAAGAAGAAAAAAGCATTTTAATATTCAGCAGTTTCTTTACTGCCTTAGTGGAGATGGTGGAGTCTGTGTGAGACCAGCGAACTGGCACGTTTAATATGTGAGTCGAGCTTCCTTGCCTTATCACCCCAAACATAACTTTCCAGTGATATCAACACATACTCTGAGAAGGCTTGTTTACCATTAAATTATAAGACTTGAAGTTCCCAAGTCTCTTTTTTATCTTAAAAGATTAGCCAGACAGCGGCTGGATGTTTGTGTAAATGAAGGTAAACAGTTTTGTGAAGTGTTCCACTCAGACCTTTGTATGAGGAGTTCTGGCATAATGATTACTCTGTGTCAGCCTGAGCCCCATGCCTGGATGACTCAATTGTATTACAACCTAATATCTTCAAAAAAACAGGGCTTTATTCGCAGCTCATTGTAGGGTCTTCTTCAGAAAGTTGAAATTGCTTGCTGGTTTAATACTTGACTTCCTTTCTATGCTCTACAATTTTCTCCCCGACATTTCTCTCACAATCCCATGTCCACCTGGCTACCAGTCATCCATTTACACTCTCCCTTTTCTTTCCTCACTGCTTACCTCCTTTATGTCGTCATTCTTCCTCTTTCTGTTGCTGCCCCTTTTTTCTCTTCTTTCTAATCCATCTTGAACCTGCCATACAGTGTGTAATTAACTGAAACCATGCCAACACAAAGTCACCACAAGCCAAAAATCATTTGGCTTTTTCACACCACTTAATGTGAATTCTATCAAAAACCTACATGCATGCTTTGTTAAAAGTGCTTCTATTAAGTGGGCATTTCTACTAAAACTACTAAAATGCATCTTTGTCTTTCTTTTCTGCCCCACTGCCAACTTGATAACTAACACCACTCTCTTCTTACGACACACACACACACACTGGCGCCATTATTCTCCAAATGACCTACGCTAATCTAACAACAACTGGCGGTACATACCAAGTCTCTTATTTGCAATTTCCTCCCTCCTCTGCTCTGCCATCTTTTGGTGGCCATCCCAAAGCTCTTACTTCTGCTCTGAGGATCAAGGAGCCAGGAGGAATCTGAGGAGCCATCAGCGAGGATACACTAGAGCAGCCTTCCCAGAAGTCTATTAACCCCCCCCTCATTGTTTATCAGTTATTTGATTGGACACAGCAGCCGATCAACTGAGCCGATATTTCTCAATTAAACAAAAGTTTCATATCAGAGAGTTTCATATAAAGAAAGCTCACAGATTAAACTAAAAATATATATTTGATTTGTTACATATCATTTACATTTTACTAATCAATACTTCAGGTGTTGAAACACCATAAACATATTCAAGGTTATTTGATTCTGACTTGGGAAATAATGAACAGATAACAACGACTGCCAGTAAAAAAGGTCCTGCGTTTGTAAGCAGGACACAGCACACAGCAGCTTAAATACAGAATACAGGTTGTTAAACAGGCGAAACAGAGAATGCACTGCTGCTCTGACAGTGATGATGAATGTTTGCCTTTATTAGTATTAGTGATTGTGTACAAGTCTGTACGGCTGTTAAAGCCGAGGGACAGACGATCCAGCTGTGATCGGCGTCATCAGAAACGGACGTGGCTTTACGTGACGCGTCAGAGGAATTATTTCTCTTAAACATATTCCCTCTTCCATCTCCTCACATGTGAGAGAAACATGGATGCAAATAAGAGACTTATCCTGGGTGTAGATTGTGGCATTTGCGTTGGCAATTAATTACCATCTTTAAATCAGCACAAGAAAGTCTTATTGCATATTGGTTGGTGACCCTGCCCTAATGTCATGCCTCTGCCACTAACCCTCAAAGTGTGCTTAATAAGTATGCATGTTCATGTTTTTTTTAATCTACATTGTAACATAGTGGCATCTATCAGACAAAGACATCAGTGATATGTTGAGCAAATATCATGTCCATCTCTTTGCAGTTTTAATCAGCCTGATGAAGGTTATATTTCAATGAAGCGCATAACTGTTATTGTATTTGATCATCACTTGGCCAGACAAAGAAATCCAGGCAGGAAGTTAAATACACGATTACGCTGAGCTGATAGTTGAGCTCATGTCCAATCAGGATGAGTGAGGGGAACTAGTTGTTTGCCTCTGTGCAGCTGCTCTTTGGTGAAGTCTGCTATTAAGTCATAATACTTTAATGAGATCATTAAGAATATTCGGACACTAAGACATCAATTAACTTTGCATTATGTTAATGAAGATGCACCTACAGGCGACACTTCTAGTGTCCTTCTTAAACTTCAATTTATTCCGATTATCATTATAACAGGATTGCACGGAGGACCCAGATGTAAATGGCAGCGCAGCAGAGCCAGTTTGCAGGTTTATTACAATAGTTAATAGAACTTCAACAAACAAAAACAATTAAAATCAAGCTCATTCCAAGAGCTACTGACACCAATGTCTCCACCCTGAAGATCTCTCGCAGCACGTCTCCCTCGATCCGTTTCCCTGCTTGCCCTTGGATCCTCCTGTTGATGAGGAGATCAGGTCCAGGTGTGTCTCCTGCCGCACCTGATCTCTCTCTCCTGGAGGAGTGGGTGGAGCCTTCTGGCTGGACTATAAACTCCAGCAACTACCGTGCCCCCCAGCTCCTTACATCACCTATTGAAAAGGTACACACAGGAAATGTGACCTCTGTCTTTAATCCATATTCAGCCTTTTTAGAAGCAGCGGGCTGCTGGAAAGCGGGGAGCAGCTTGCGGATCAATCTCTTGCTCAAAGGGGTTTTGACATGCGGATAGCAGGAGCAGATAATCGAACCGCCAACCTTGTGGTTAATGGACAACCTGCTCTACGCGCTCTACCCACTGAGCGACAGCCGTCCCTCGCCACCTGCTCTTCCGAAGGTGCTGTGCTGCAGATGATTTGGCGAAGCTTTCTGTTTTGTTTTTGGCTTTAATTTCACTTTTTGCACGGTTTATGCCTGTGCATACTGTATGCTTAACAGCTTTCATTCCCATCAAAATGCACAACACCCTGCTGATCCAATTAAATTGCTTGCAGAATTGGCAACATTGTTGAATGGGATATGGGCGGAACAAAGAATTTATAGGACAACACTAAAACTTACATTATTTCCAAAAAACAAAATGGGGAAAATGGAGATTAAAGGGAAGGCTCACTGACACAATAAACCAAGTAATTTAAAAGTCTTTCCAAACAGCCCTTTAAGGCATTCACATTGTTGGCCACTGAGGACAGAAAACAACTACAAAGGATTACTAAGACACCCTCCATTAACTATGACGTAGCAGAAAACAGAAACAAAACGCTTATTCAAAATTCAAAAATAATCTCCATCTTTCTGGTACAAAAGACCACAGTGAGCACCTGTCACCATCAATTTATCAACAACAGCGCTGAGCCAGCAAGACTAAATCACCGTTGACCGTCAGCATAGATTCAATCGTTTGTTTGTTTTCATCAGGGAGCTCAAACCTAAAAAATAAAAGTAAATATGATATTGAATTATAGCAAATAATAAGATGCACATCTCAGCATGACTGTTAGAAGCCATACATGATCATTAAGCCAGACAGACATTTATAGTGTATTGTTTTCCTTTTGCAGTCCTTTTAACTCAGAGTGAACATTTAGTCTGAAAGATAAGGGGTCTTGATGATAAATACTTAGGTGATCGATGTGTAACAATCAGGGTTTTATTGAAACGAGCAGAGTTTAGCTGGAGTCTCATCTCCATTATCTGCTCATTCTCTCTCTGTATTTATTCTTTCTGTCTTAGTATTCCAGCCACCCACTACTCCCCCCCACCCCCACCCCACCGCCGACTCTGCAGCCTCACAGGTCCAGAAACAGTTTTCTGTTTCCCAACAAAAAGAAATCTGCAAAGCTTTTCAATTAAACAAGCATTCATAAGTAACACAGCTTGTTACTTTGAAGGCTTCTCTTTTTTGAATTGTATTTCCTTTGCCTTTTGTGCTCTCAGCTGGTATATCTTTCCATTAAACTCAACAGAGATTTGAATGAATAGTTAACTGGAAAACATTGACTGTTTCAGATTCCAAACATATGCTACTGTATGCAATATTCATGGTGTTTTTGGCCTCCTCAAGCCTCAGAATTATTCTAGGCATAAGGTCTCTGCCTCACAAATAGGCTGTTACTGTTGCAGGTCAGATGCAATTCTATGAATAATGGAATGAAATTGGTAATTTGTTTCCAGCACTGCAGAAATACTGTCAGATTGTTTTGATGTGTGCAGCATCTATTACAAGCTTTCAAACTAAGCTAATATATCAATTCCAGCATGCTGGACAAAGATATATTGTGTCATGGACAGGTCATATTGGAAATAGTGAAACTAGGTGGCCACTGCGAATGATGTAAGTGACAGTTCCATGCAAGAGCGTTTATAGACCCCCTGGGGGCCCTAGGCAAGAAGGACCATGGGGCCCCCTAGAATCATGATGAATGAAGTCCAGGACTACGGATCAGTAAAGAAATCGTTTATTAAACAATTAACATATAAAATAAAAAATGGGTTTAGAAGAAAATGGCTGGATTCACTTTACACGGAATCTGCGGAGTGTCTCTTATGCAACGCTGTTTCATTGTGTAGCATAATGCTACGTAGCGTTGGCCACCAAAACGCGTTGACGAAATTCTGCGATATGAATTTTGATATTTGGTAATTCATTTAGTTAGTGTTTGGAGTATGGCTTATATATTCTTGTAGCCCAGGTGCTGTTGTTTAATTTGATGTGCAGCATGGCTATATTTGTTTAATCAGTGTTCGTATGAAGCATATCTGTTACAAATGTTTTGATTTGCACCCAATTGGGGGGTCCCTCGGGCTCAAGAGGCTAATGTGCAGTAAACTTATTTGGTGCCTGGTGAATGATGTTTGGGATAAAGTGGCAGGCTGGCTGGCAGCACTACTTGTTCATAATGTAACACACATAGCTTCCACATTCCCACTTAGGCTATCACTGTCACGTTTTTTCTTTTCATCCTCTTGTTTCTTTTTTCATTTCGTGTGCCCAGAGTGATATGTTCGCTTCATTTTTTCATTTTGTTTGTTTGTGTTTGACCGGCACCGCACGTCGATGCCGGCTAGTAAGGGGGCCCCATTAGGGAAATTCCCGACATGTCATTGCAGTGTCTACGGGGGTTTCAAGTTGTGTCGCTGATATGGATCGATATCAGCCGTCTGTAGGGGGCCCCTACTAGCAACTAGCCAGTGACAACTCGGAAAGGGCCCTGTGGGGGCATTTCCGATGCGTTGTCGTTGCAGCGTCTCGAGCGGTTCCATTATTTTGTCATTGACGTCAGCCGTCCCTCGGGGCCCCCTTCAGCTCGGGGCCCTATGCAATTGCCTGGGTTGCCTGTTTCGTTGCGGCGCCTCTGCGCAAGACAGATCACTTGGATACAATCCAAAGGTTTCCAGTACGGTGAAGTTTCCATACAGCATCTATCGGAGAAGCTGCAATAGGCTTTCATGTACGAGTTGCAGTAGACTGTTGTGTTGAATTTAATGAACAGGAAATTCAGTAAATTGTTTATCCTATTTTGCTATTCCATCGCAGGCTCATAACAAGTCTGTAGGCATGACATTTGGTAATGCTCCCTCTCTCCTCCTCCTCTCCTCCCAAACCACGCTCACTGAGAACCTTGTAGGCTGCAGGAGGCTTTAGAGCTCAGCCGAAATTTAGGTGGCAAATGATACAAGCATGAAATGTCTTATGGCCAAAAATACTGCGTAAACATTCCAGATAGAGAATAATCAGTGTGCCACAAGAAGTGGATTTCATTACAGAGTGAGGCGGAAAGGTTTCATCCTGGTATACCCTTCCCCCCAGTATACAGTAACAACAGGGGCATCATTAATTAGTACTTTATATCATAAGAAAAATAATTATGCAATTTACAGAAATATTAATCAATCGTAGGCTACTGGAGTCTTTCTGTTCTTTCACAGGGCTGCCATGATAGATAAGAAGTCGAGGTGATTTGTCTTTCTTTTTCAAATTGTCAATTATGATTATCAACACTGATGGCTCTGTCTTTATCTGGGGCACATTTTACAGAACAGAATATAATAATGTCTTTACCGTTTGACGGTACAGCAACCTAAGGAAGTGCCGCATGATTGTCTCTTTAAAGCTGCACTAATCAACTTTGTAAATGCACAATGGATCAGATGACTTCATAATGACCGTGTAATGTAAAAGAGGTCAAGCTACAAAGCTGTATATCATCTTTCAGCACATTGTTTTGGTTCTGTGGTTTCACTTTACTGTTTGGTTGAGTCCCAACCCTTTCATCATTGCTTTATATAGAACCAGTATAGGCAACCTGCCAAACACCAATCAGCAGAATGGTAATGTTACATTGAGTCAAATACTTCACTTGGAGCTAGTCGACACCTAAAAGAGAGCTAGAAGTGGATTGAGAATTACACTTATATCCATCAGTTTAAGCTATATCTTTAGAAAACCAGTACAAACAACCAAATGATTAGGGGAGATACAGCATTCTTTCAAATTGAATTGAAAAAGGACAATATGTAGGACACGGCGTAGGACACGGCGTAGAACACGGCGTAGGACACGACGTAGGACACGGCGTAGGACACGGCGTAGGACACGGCATAGGACACGGCGTAGGACACGACATAGGACAACGTAGGACACGACGCAGGACACGGCGTAGGACACGACATAGGACAACGTAGGACACGGCGTAGGACACGGCGTAGGACACGACATAAGACAACGTAGGACACGACGCAGGACACGACGCAGGACACGACGCAGGACACGACGCAGGACACGACGCAGGACACGGCGTAGGACACGACGCAGGACACGACGCAGGACACGACGCAGGACACGGCTTAGGACACGACGCAGGACACGACGCAGGACACGACGCAGGACACGACGTAGGACACGACGCAGGACACGACGCAGGACACGACGTAGGACACGACGTAGGACACGACGTAGGACACGACGCAGGACACGACGTAGGACACGACGCAGGACACGTTGTAGGACACGACACAGGACACGACGCAGGACACGACGCAGGACACGACGCAGGACACAACGTAGGACACGACGCAGGACACGACGTAGGACACGACGTAGGACACAACGCAGGACACGTTGTAGGACACGACACAGGACACGACGCAATGTATGTACTATCCGAGTGAGCCTCGAGAATGGGCATACTGAACTAGATAAAGTTCAGATAAAATAATGAAAGTTGCTCCTACTCTCTTTTGTGTATTCATGCATATGTGTGTGAGCGGTGAGCATAACGCACAGGCAGCAGAGCCATTTAAAAACACAATGAATAGAATGAATCACTTAAGTAAGGGGACAGCAGAGCTTCTATTATTTCACTCACTGCATTACGTCCAAGGCTACCGGGGGTGCACTGCTGACCATTTAAATAATGTTAGCTAAAGCTATTAATGGTGCCGCCTTAAGGATTTTAAGACGATGGTAGTGATGGTAGCAGGAGGAGGGATGTAGGGGGGGGGGGGGGGGGGGGGGGGATCATCATCAAGTACCTACAGTTAATCTGTGTCCTATGCTGTGCCCTCCAGCAGACACCAGAGCAGAGTGATGAGTGAAAGACAAGCAGGCTTTAAAGCAAGAGAAAAGAGACATGCAAGAGGAGAAGTGACCATGTCAAGGGCTGTGGAGGAACACACGAATGTGGCAGCCCACTCTTAATGAGTCATAAATCAGCTTGATATGAATCATCTCCACTGCGCTATTAGAGCAAAGTGTTTCGAATCTCATTAATTTCCATTAGGCAGCAGATATCTGGTAAGTTTACTATTGCATCACATTTTCTCCAAGCCCCTTATCTGTAGGATCTAAACAATCCCGTAAGCCTCTATGTGACAAACCACTATTACTCTCACATTTTGGGTCAGTCCTTTTAATTTCCAGCATGAATGTGCATAGTGAACAGAGTGGCAGTGACTTATTTCAAACGGTTCTGTCCCAAATCTGCATAACATACACAGTACAAAATAATATGTAAATCACTATTATTTTACTAAATGTACCATTAGTGGAGCATTTATTCAACCAACTTCTGTCACCTCTTTTGAAGGGCATTGCCATTGCAAACCATATGCAACATCCAGTATGAAGTATCACTTACAAAGCTACATTAGTTTTAAACAAATGTCCACTCTAATGCAATGTGATTTCATCAGTATGAAACAGTTCATGAGCATTATCGAAGAACAAGAACCAATTAAGAGTATAATAAGTCATACAGTATGAGCTTAGTTTGCATGCAGAAAGGCAAACCAACCATAACTGGTGGGTAAATCACCTGCAAAAATAATTTGACAAAATGTATGTTGAGTTTATTCAAACAGGAAAAAAATGCAGAATGGTGGAGAGGAAGGCTGTGTGGAGCTCCTCCTCAACTCATTCGTGGATCGACATTAATGTTGACTCTGAGGGCGATGACCTCATCGCTCATTCAACGAAAACTTGGCAGGTTTTCCACAATCCTAACTATAAGAAAAATCTGCATGTCCAGAAGTGCACTTCAACAAACATGAGCAAACGGGCAGTGAGTGGAGCCACTACAGCCACCGCACTCGCTATGTGTCACATGCAGCGAGGGAGAAAATCGGCTTTAATTCCTCTATCTGCTTAATTCTATCCATTCAATCATTCATTCAAGTGAAGAGCACCAATTAAAGTGTACTACCATAGTACACTACCGGAGCACAGCATTGGACTACTGATGGGCTCCTTCCTGCAGGTGTGAAATCTGTATTGCCTCCCATTCCCCATTTCCTTACCAGAGATGTGAAGATGTAGGTGTAGTAGACTGACAGCATCCCCAGCTCTGATGCCTGCAGAACAAAAGACAAGAGGGACAGGAAGGGAAGGATAAATGAAAACGGAAGAGAAAGAAGGTGTAAAAAAGGTGAAATGGAGGATGGAGGGAGAGAACAAAAAAGAAAGCAAAGCGAATCCAGAATAAACAGGCAGGGAGAGAAGTTGAGAGGTTTGTGATTCAGTGTCACTCGATCTCCACTCTGCAGCAGACAGATCAAATCCACATCTTGATAAGACACACTCTTATCTGATTATAGCACCCAATGGAGCAATTAATTTCTGAGATGAATTAGTATGCTGCTCGATACTGTCTTACAATTTGATTAAATCAAAGTCACAGTGAGGAGCAGTTGTGAAGGACAGGGTGAACTTTTCATAGTTTCATTTCATTAAAGTCATTAGCAAAAAAGAAAATCATGGAGCTCGGCTACAGGCTTCTGTTTAATCACGCTGCGATCCACATTATGATTAAAATCAATAAATGTCAAGTAGAGTATATATTAAACCAAGCAGTTTTTACAAAAATCATCATTCAACCCTGAGTGAAAGTCTTCCTGAGCATGAATTAATCCAAATTTCTTTCCACACCTGGCTGCACTGAAATGTACATATTTCCATCATCAATAGCTTTCCCACAAATATTTTTCTACGGTTGTGTAGCATCATAAATAGTTAAATAACAGATATTTAGCTGTCATAACTGCAAAAAGTGTAATCTCTGTGTTGTGTACGCCACTCAGTTCATTCTGCTAAAGTGTTCTGAAGGAGCATGAACAATAAAACAATTGGAAGTATAGAAAGGCATCACTTATGTAAGCAAGAACATTACTTTCATTATAAACTCTGAATAACCTCACGTGGCGTCTTTATAAAGTTTCTTCTTTTCAGTATATTTAGCATGCAATTACTTTGAAACCACTAGTATGATATCTATGTAAGGTAATTATTATGCTTCAGGAAAGAATTATTATGTGGTAATCTTTGAGTTACAACACAGTAAGTAGAGTGTCCTCATAACCCAAGTTGGTTGATAATTACCCACTTTGTAGCAATTAATATTTCAATTTTTTTTTGTTTAAAACTGAAATTAGCATCATCTATGACCACTTTACAGGATAGACTTTAAAATGTTACTCACTATCTACAAAGCCCTAAACAACACGGCCCCTCCCTACCTTTCAGAACTCCTCCCCCTCCAAGCCCCAACCCGTTGCCTCAGGTCATCAGGACCAAGCGTTGGATCTGGAGTGACAGGGCTTTCTCAGCTACTGCACTGCTCTGGAACGCCCTCCCCATCCACATCTGTCAGACTCCCACCCTATCATCATTCAAGCAAGCCCTGAAAACCCACATCTTCAAACTCCCCTTCACCTGCTAACCCCTGCCCCCTACCCTCCACTACATGACTCACTCTGCAAAGCTTCTCCAGTTTTCTTTTTTTTACCCAAAATGTTCTGTTTGTTTCTTTTGTTTGTTTACATTTTTTTGTAAAGCGTCTTTGAGTAGAATAATATAGAAAAGTGCTTTATAAAATGAAAGTATTATTATTACTTTTCTTGAGAGACCATAGTGAGTCACTGTACCTTCATGACAGAACCGAGGGTTATAGCTGCCCCAATAATACATGCATGGTCCGTGTGGTTTTCATAGTTTATCTGTTGGATTAAATTCAAAGTGGCAGAAACGAGACCACAACTCATAACCGTGGCCCATCCTTTTACATTACATTGCATTTAGCTGATGCTTTTCCAAACAATCATACACCGTAAACACACATCAAGGAGCAATTTGGGGTTTAGTGTCTTGCTCAAAGACACATCGACTAGGGCTGGCCGGGGATCGAACCCCCGATCCTCTGATCCTCTGACCCACAGTGGCCCTGCACAAGGAGTCTGCTTTGCCAGGAGGAGAGCGTGTGCAGCTCAGGGAGACAGATCTTCCGTTAGCAGTTAGCTTGAATTCAACCACACGGAAAGATAGGTTAGTTTTCTTGCCCTGTATTATTTTATTAATTTACTTACATTTTTCCTAACTGATGACTGTAAACTTAGATCGTATGGACCCAGTAGTGAAATACTTCCCCCTATTTTTTGGAGCATGTTGCTACATTTTACCGACACAATGTAACCAAAACACGAGTCGATAAAAAAATTATTTTAGTTTCCTTCCACTGCACTCACAATAAGCTTGCCTGTCATATTTCTTCCAACTTCCTGATTCTTTGTTGTTCTACTGCCGCTTTGGGTCAGAGTGCATACGGTTTTCCTCGCCCCATGAACTGGGCTCATCTGACCTACTCTGGTTCTGTACGTGCACCACAGTGGAGGGCTGACTGAATGAGATTACATTCAGAATGCTAACACTGTTGACCTAAACCCCTCTGAATGCTAAAACCTCCGAGAGTGAGACCTTTGTCTGAAGCTGGTTTGATGTACGATGTAAACAGACAACTAATGGGGTATGTCTTGCATGACAACAGACGATTTGCTCCCTTTAGACAAGATGGGCACTCTTATCATCATTTCAGAATGTCATATAGGCCGGCGCACATCTTTGATATGTTTGGCAACTAGACACTCCCAATGAGAGACGGGAATGCAAACTTTCCACCACCCTGCTGCAGATCACGTCATGTGTCAGCGTGACACATAAAGGAGAAAAAGAGAAGGGTGTACAAGGCCACACAAGGAGGGAGGTGTGAGGAAACAAAGTGAAACAGTCTTCTCGGGGGCAGAGAACAGAGAGTGAAAAAGAGAGCAACTCCATATTCAGCCTTAAGAGACAGACGGAGGGAGAAGGGTAACAGAGAAAGAAAGACATCCCACTGAGGGCTCCCGTTGCTCTGTGGCCAAGGGTTACCAGGGTTACCATGGTGACTGATGGCAGCCTGAACACTTGATTGAGGTGAGAGATTGAGACCACTGTGAGCTAGAGAGTGAGACTATACCAGAGAGAATGAGGGAGAAGCAAAAGAAACATCTCTCCATCTCCCAACACCCCTCAGTCTCCAGCTATTGTCCCCTCTGCTCTCGCCATCCGTCCATCGTCCTTTAGAAATAATGAGGTGCGTCCTAATTACCAAGACGCCATATGCTGCTGCCAAACACCATCACTTTCTCTGCTCCAAAAAGAAACCTTTATTGATGTCATCAAGGCTCTTTACAAAAATAAGTCTCCAATTAGGAGAAGCATTATGTTGGAGTCGAGATTTTAATAATGTTTATTATTCATGTATGCCATTAGCAAACAAGTACAGGTCATACTTTTATGCGACAGACAGAAATTGTGCTGCCTAAGTTCCTGATTCACACAATGAATATTACAACCTTGCATAGTGCATTTATAGTTATATATTTTTATAAGTAAAATATGTTTTTTTACAGAACAGCTTGCTTTAATCCACAACATGAACTATCAGAAAGCAGACAAAAGGGGCTCCTTCATGTTATGAGTCTGTCCTTACTCATACTAATCCACTTAACTGTGCAGAATGGGAGATGAATCATTGGAAGGCAACTTGACTTATTGTTCTCATCCATATCATATCAAGATTGCCTTAATTCCTTTGCCTTTTATTTCAGACTAGACACTACATTCTGTAACCTGTCTTTTAAAAGCTCTGCCCCCTGCAAAAAGTGCATAATTTCCCATAACCTGTCTTCTAATTCAAAAAAGCAAATGGATTATGCCCATTTTATACGTGCTGTACATTATTTGTCTGGTGAATACAACACATACTTTTTACAGATCAAAACTGAGGACTAAGCAACTTCTTCTTCCAGTTAAAGAAATCATTCTCCCTATATAAAATTATTTTTAGCCTTGAACACTTCTTGCCATCGGCATTTTTCAGTTACTTCTGCTTTTGGAGACGCATGAGAGTTGAATGGATGTGGAGCTCGGGAAATCTCTGTCGGTTCAAAGCCAAGAAGCAGATGAAATAAAGACAAGTTATCCGTGCATGAATAACAAAGCTGTAATGTGAGCCATACTAACCCGTTCCAAAATGATATGTGACATGGTGGCATTGGCATCGACGATGATAGTGGCAGTCTTGTCATCTCGTATCTCTTTCAGAAGCGGGGTCGGGTCGTTGCTGTCGTCGAGCATGCGCACCGACAACGTCTCCTTGGAGATGAGGAACTGCCTCAGGAGCTGCTCCAGGTTCAGTAAGCCTGCCGGTAAGATAAACGCACACAAGGGAAAAACCACAGCACATGAGACACGTTACTTGTAATAAAAAGGAAGATTCTCCCGATGGTATTTTTTCTTAAGTTTAAAAGTTAAAGAAAGTCAAGTGCATTCAGAAAATTATGGTTTATATTGTTTATGCAATATTAACTTAATACTTAACACTGTCATCAAGTAGAAACACATGTGCAAGTAACAACAATGAACCCATAAGAATGTTTCCATGCAGAACAAGTGGACTTATTACCTTTAATTACAATTATTGCAAAGCCATCAAACACAAGGGGACAT
Organism: Cyclopterus lumpus; assembly: GCF_009769545.1. Lineage (NCBI taxonomy): Eukaryota > Metazoa > Chordata > Actinopteri > Perciformes > Cyclopteridae > Cyclopterus > Cyclopterus lumpus. Next base: position 3,560,859 of record NC_046978.1, read on the forward strand.
TTCAGCAACTTCTCGTGTACTCCATCCCATGGTAATAGACCATTTGACTCTACTGAGCTAAGTGGGATTTGCCCTAATTAAAGCATGGCCGACTTAATCAAAAGGCTCCCAGCAGCATTTTACCAGTCACTCGGCATTCATATTTTTAAAAGGCCCTGGAGGCCATTGGAATAATTTTCCACATAGGAATTATGAAACTAATTTGTGAGGTGTGTCAGAGTAAGAAAACTACAACCTGAATGAGCCTCTGAGTAGTAAACCACATGGTAATGGTGTGATAGTTACATTGGCCTCACCTTGGCAATTTGGCAGATTTTATCACACTCGTATACCATTATTTGATAATGACATGGAAAGTCATGCGAAAGGACTTAACTTTGCAGGGAAGGACTCGCATTAGCTCAGCCTTTACGTGCTTTTCCCATTATAGAGCAATACTGAAATTGCACTTCAGACTTTGACGTCAACAGCTTTTTGATGTGAGTTTTGCCTTGGCGACAGCTGAGTAGTTCATCTATCACACGGAGACCAATTTTGGTGCACCAACTTTAAGTTATCAAGCTGATTCGTTTAGCTTCTCCACAGCACATTAACACAAGCTACAGCACTGCCCCGAGTCACCTGCATCATGTCTAATAGCTTCTGTAATCACGTCTCAATGTCGGCCTGTCTTTTAATCTGTCTGCACGGCAGTATGTCATCGTGTGCGCTTGTCTTCCTGTACCGGGCTACCTGTGCCTGTGCAGTCATGAGACGTCACTCCCTTCTCGCTCCTCGCTGTGTCTCCAACCTGTCAGATCGGCTTCCTCTGTATTATAACGCGGGATAACTTTGATGGGCTTGAAATAGCTTCTGCTGCACCGCCATCTTTGCCAGCCTCCTGCATCCACTCTCTGTAGCTTTTTGCCGCTTCTCGTTCATGACATTAGACACTGCACAAGATGCAGCTGGCTTAACAGCACACACACACACACACACACACAAAGAGTGACACACAGAAGAAACGCTTGTATTTCCTTTCGTGTTTTGGCTGCACGGGATTCAAAAGGGTCAGAATCCCTTTTTTCACCAGGGTACTTTACATCAGCCATGTTGCTCCTGCAAAGTTTGCTCTGGTGAGCCAGTTTCAATCAAATGAAAAACAAGTTATTTGGGATTGTGTGCATGTTGTGCTGCTAAGTCTCTTCTTTTCCCACAGAATGTGAGGTGGTAGTGCGCTTGTACGTTACCTCTTTTTTTTTATGAAGTTTAAAACCTTGAGAATTAGGACAACTTTGGACAAATTGGGATATTTTGGCTCGTCCTCACTTCACAAGACTCTTTGAAGACTTGCACAATTGGTAAGCTCACAGCCGGCACTCTGCACTGCTCTCATACTGCAGTTACAGCAGATATAGCCATCTCGACCAACAGCGTCGTCGGAAGCGTAGCACCTGCCCTCCGGTAAACACTCACCGTACTTTGCGCTGTGAAGGCTGTTAGCACCGTTAGTTATGAGCCCCCCGATTGCCGTAAACATGTTGAGAGCTGTTGAGAGGCAATAGAAATGTTCCCTATCTTGCACCTTTTAGGTTTTAATTACATTATTATCCGCGAGGTCTAACAACTACAGCCATCAAGTTGAATGAATTTCCTATTTTCATAAATCATTTGCAAATTCAATTCTGTTAGTATTTTAACTCCTGCATTGTTTACATTTATGTCTACCGTGGGGCTGGTATTGTTTTAGCCTTGTGAGTTCTTCATCACAAAATGTGGTCTTGTAGACATCTACTGTCGTGGTTACTAACACAGAGGCGGGTTTATTAAGTACTTTGTCAGGTGTTTCTGTTTTCATGTGGAGAGATTTTGTCGCCATGGGAGCGTCACACTGTGCAAGAAGCAGTCGTCGAACAAAAGGAAGCTTCGAGAGGTAAAGAGGAACATATTAATCTGTTTAACTCCTCCTCACCTTGCTGTAGTAATTTACAGATGGGGTCATCACATTACTGTTGGTGATGGACCAGGCCAGATATTAAGTTACTCTTTAAGGATTATACCTTTAACACAATAGTTAAGGTTTAAGGTTTGAATCTAGGGAATGCATTATATCAAAGAGGATCCTCCCAAGTATTAAACGTGTGTGTTCATAGCTCTGACTCTCTGTCAGGCACACACATAAAGGTGAGAACTGACAATCAAGTCATATATACTTTTCACATACTGTTACCACGGGGTAAAGCGACATCTCACACACACCACGGAAACACACACACGCAGTTGTTTTGGAGACACACAAAGTACTCCAAAGCAAATACTGCCACAACACAGAGATACCAGCAGTTTAAAACCATTGACCTGTGAAAAATATGGCAGTGGAATATGAATGAAGGTGAACAGTGGGTGAATTATGTACAATGAAACCGTAGTTCACAAACAAAGCTTTTAATGCAGACCCACAAGCCTGGATGGCAGCTCGACATTATTATGAGTCAACATTTAGCCTTGAGCCGAGAGTAAAAGCTTGTTTTATGACTGTGTCACCATTGGGGGCATTTTAGTTTGTGCTCATTTTGTGCTCATGTAAATTAGTTGTGTTCTAGTAAACAATTTAATCCTAAGAACATTGGTTGAATAGATTTAAATGGCGATAATTCGGCAAAATAACAAGAAAGCATGGTAAACAAGATGAGGTCCATGTTTCAAGGCGGGCTGGATGGGTTACTGGCTGTCGGTAACATCACGCGACACCCTCCTCTAGACTAATGTACGTGATTATCAGGAGATGTCTCTTTTGATGAAAACAACCATATGTTATTGATGCAGGTGAGGAATCAGCCTGTATTCCTTTTGACAAAATAGTTAGAGGCTTTGTATTTTACTCTAAAGACAAATACTGCACACTTGCTCCTATATACCCCAAAAATCCACCCACTCTCCACGAATCCAAACTGTCAAATTTATGTCAACTTATTATTTCTTATAATAAAACAGCAGCAGAGGAGCCAACTGCCTTCCATCTTTTCAGTGAAAAGCTTTTAAAACTACGAAGTGCGGCTTCTTCTAGAACCACCACCATGACTTCGATGCCTTCCACATCAGGATCATTTGAAACCACAGCGTAATTACAATTATCAATGTAATTATGTGGTATTACCCCCACCCACTGCAATTATTATGTTTCTGTCATTCTTACACCTCTGTATACAACCCTGGTCACAAGTCATTGAGATGTCTCTTCTCTTCCACCTGACTAACACTGATTATAGTTTAGAGATGGCAATACCACATAAAAACACAGAGAGGAGAAACAGTGACTAATGGAGCATTGTAATGTATAGGATGACATGCATTGAATTATCGCCAGAATAATAATAATGGTTTGCAGTGTACGTGTGTGCATGCAGGTGACTCCTGTGTGAACGCGTGTGCATTTGTTACACGCGTCTCATTTAATTTACAAAAGGCCATAGCCACGCAGCACGCCTACAAATTCAACCACATGGTACCTATTCTGGGCTGCTACGACACACACTGCCGTAGATAGTGGAGGTTAGCTAGATTAATGTCCGTCCTGGTGTGCCTTTGGGCATGGCTCCACCTCCACTTTTGCCTCCTCAGCCATGGCTGGAAAATATTCATGAATCGGCCACGCTCTATTAGGCTGTCACTGGCTTGGGTGATTAATGAGGCCGGCACATGTGGACGAGCCACCGACAGCAGGCTGCCAACCAACAAACTGACTGCGTGAGCTGACGGGGAGGGTGGAGCTGAGCAAGCCAGAGCCAGATCGGTTGGGTTTCAGCTGATGATATTGCCAAATACAAACCTTTACACACACAAACAAAGATACAAACACACACACACACAAAGCCAGGCATGATGCCATTTGCCGCATTTTCTATTGAATGAAAAAGGGTCACATGAGAGGGTGCAATCAATACAACCGTGTCATTTCCTGGACTGTCTCCCACTTGTTGGCAATGTATAATTTCAGCAGTTACCTCCTCTCCTCTACTCACCCCAATCACTATATTTTACCTCTGGCGAATCACACTCTCTTCTCACTCATTTTAGACTCTTCAATCTACTTCTCATCTCCCCTCATTTCATTTCTTTTCTTTTCATTTCATTTCCTTTCCAGTCCTCTCTTAGCCCTCTCACACAAAGTAAGAACCTCCCCACTAACCTGGACACCCACACACATCCAGAGGGAAGGAAAAAAAGGAATGTTAAAATCAGTTTCTTTTCTCCAAAATCAGTTTCTTTTCTCAAAACTGTTTTAATCAACTCTCGCGGGATACATATCATAGAAACAAGATCTGAGCCCTGAATTGGAAGAATGACTGACAGGTACAGAAGCACATAGAGGGAAAACTCATGATATGTGTTTGCTCCTTGCAGTTATAATGTGTTAGGCAGTAGGGTTTGGTTAAACTTCCATTTGATCATACTTACAAATCTTAACTTTCGTAAGTTAGTTTTTCCATTCCGCACAAATTTGTCTTTGGCAAATATAACTTATAAAGCAAGAACGTTTTGTCTGTCTGAGTGTATGTAGGTAAAGTATGTCCTTACATGTTGAGAACCGTTTATCTGATCTATTTCACACTTGACGGTTCTCCACAACGATGATAGCAGCACTTCTGGCAGCTATTCCACACAGTCATAAACACAAATTGCCCAGAACAAGCATTGCACGAGTTGAATAAAAGAGTGGAAACATTGTTTTAAAAAAGTTAGCCTCAAATTTGCAAAAACTTACTGGAACACCCACACGTTTAGGTTTAAAATACAAAACTTGAATCGACAAATCTCTTCTTAAATGTTATAAATAAAATGAGACTCCAAAGTAAAGACCGAGAGCCAGTCAAAGAGGAAGTTGAAAGGCTGAGAATTGAGATAGGAAGTGGCTCCTTGCCATCTCTGGGCTGCCTGACACACGGTAGATGTGTCAAGCCTATTTCCTCTCTTCAAAGCCTTGTGCTGATTAGGAAAAAGGTTAGCTGGTGCCACTCAGGGTCACGCTGCCTATGTCTAGGAAGTTGTAATTAGTGCTTGCTGGACTGCAAGAGGGTGGGAATAGGCCATGATTTAATCTTCCTCTCTATTTACGAAAATAACTTCCCTCCAGGAGATTTCCCAGCTTTTTTAAGGTCATTCAGTTTAGTATCTTTAGTATCTAGCGAGTGCATTTGACATAGAGGCGGTCAGATCACTGGTGGATACAGCTGCAAGCTTCATCAGTCATTCACTGTTGTCTGTCTTTGATGTGTTTTGATCATCGGCAAGTGGTATTTTAAGAGTGTACACAGATGAGATTCAAGGTTAAAGAAATACTATACATTACGCAGCTTAACACGCTACATAATTATTTTAATTTATGGATGAGGAAGATGTCGAAAAAGAGTGACGTGAATGTGATTTATTTTGGGACGCAGACGTCGGGCGTGTTGCTGTGAGGGAGTTCTAACTGTGCAGAGCAGCAGCTGCTTCAGAAGGGAGCATGTCACCGGGTGAGCTGTTGATAAGCAACACATCTGTTGGAGCACAGTACGGCGTGCGAGCGATAGGTTTATGTGCGCCAACATGTGTTAAAGGATAGCAGACATTAAACAAAAATGTTTGCACTTTGTTGGCACATTCTCCCCAGGTGTGTATGCTTGTGTATTTAGTTGTGAAGGTGTGAATCCTCTACTCACAGTCAGCCTGTGCACAGATGAGGCAGGCTGTGGTGCCATTAAAGAAGGTGAGAAGGCCGGCCACAGCCAGGCTAATGTCGGTGTTGGTCGGCCTCAGGTCCAGCGTGGTGAACCGGGGGAACTGAACCTTCAGAATGTCCTCCGGAGCCACCTTGACATAGGGCACCTGCACAGAGACGCTGATGTCAGACTACCAGATGATCAAATGCAGGAGATTGACATTTCACATTCATGTTCACGTTTAAAAAAAAGCAAATGACCGTAAAATAGATCACAACAATAGAAAAGTGTTAATCTCTAAATAAAAATGGTAAGTGGAAGCAGATTGACAGACATTATTTAACCTTATATAATGAATAACAAGCAAGGATAACCTAAGCAGTTTGTAGCGATATGCACATGTTTTCAGTGACTGAGACAGTGAAGCTCATGTGAAGTATGAATAAAGTAATATCTTATCTTATGTATGAGCATGGTTCTAAAAACGTATTTTTGTTCCACCCATATGAACAAGCCCTTGTTAGATACATCTTCAGTACAACACCCCCTCACCCACTGGTACAAAACATTTGTTTACCCAGCTCACTGTGGAGCACCTCAACTGTGTTGCAGCTGGAACTTTTATAACACATGCACACACACAAAATATCACAATATCTGTCATATTTAGGGAATTATCCTTTTATTATCCTTTTTTTATTTTAAAGTCCTTGTCTTTCCCGTCCTCTGTTTCTCTGCACTTCCTGTCCCTGTGATTGTCTAATCACCTGCACCTTCCCTGTGTACTTAAACCCTGTTTGTCTCCTGCCCCGTGTCGGTTCGTACTGTTTTGTCATTAGATGATCTCCCTGCCGAGACTCCTCTGTTTTTTCCAAAAGGAATAAAGTTTATTTTGCACTATCTCTGGCTACAACAGTCGTGACATTAATAGTGGTGCTGTTAGAATATTACACAATACATTTTTATTGGGGATGTCAATATTATCACTAAACGGGTCCGAGAATTTCCTGTTCATCACATTTAGCTAGAACGTCAATCCCAAACTGGTAGCTGTTAATTTCAGGTTAGTCCATATCAGATGAACAGGATTGGACTAGCAAACATACATTATATCCCCTTATATTATAAATTAATGTGAAAAGCCTCTGACCCTCTTTAAGGTCAATGTCAGCATCTCATCCTCAGAGTCCTTGTTAAAATCAAAAGGGGCAACTAGTCTCTAATGCATTACAGTCCAAAAACATCTTCACATGCTCAATAATAAACAACACAATTTAAACTGAATATAAACTATTAAAGATGCAAGATCTGCGATTGGGAGCATTTCAATTGCTTCCTAATGGCTCTCAGCGCTAACAATGGCGAAAGTGCTGGCAGAGCTAACAGTGTTTACCTACGAGGGAACCGAAAGGTGGGGTCTAAGTTTTTGCTACAAAGCTCTCAGAATGGTATACTCTGCTGTAACTCCCAACAGGATTGCAGAGCGCCAGACGGGAGCTAAGCAGTGGGCCATGCTTACATGCACGAACATGTAATAAAAGCATGCGAGGCCGGCACCAATCAAGGAGAAGCTTGGATAACAACACATAGGGAGGGAGAGCTAATTCATGCTATGCTCAGGTAGACATTACTCCAGTATATCTATACATAACTTATCGTTGTTGGTGCATGTGTTCAGCAAAGATCAGACACAAAACTAAGTAAAAGAAAGCCAGCCAAGCCTTAAGTAAGAATCAATAAATACACAAAATACTTCAATCCAAGCCCCGTTGTGAGGCATATAATCTTCAGTTAGAACGATTGTCGTGCTTTCACAGCGTAGATTTCCTGTAGCTGTATACATATCTGTATTCCTTAGCCACGTCTAATGAATTCATCATACCAACCCCCAGGGTACTAACAGGTATGTCCAGCACTGGCTCATCTGCACTGTCAGACAGGAGGTTAAGGACACAGCTAACCTTGCAGCCTTCAACGTGACCACAGCAACAAATCCGGACTGAAGACACCAACAAATCTGCTGAACTTCAGGAAAATCATAAATTACATTCCACCCCAATTCAAACACGTCTCCCATCTATTTCCCTCCAATGAAATCCATCTCTGCTCCAGTTCTCCATGAGATGATGTACATGCTGCCAGTGCTTACAGTGAGCCCGGGATGGAAGAAAACCGGTAGAGGGACCATGTGACTGAGTGTGGCAGGTGTCAGGTCGGTCAGCTGCCAATGCATTGCAGTAGAGCGCAGTGGGGCTTGAAGGTGATGCGGGAGGACATGCTGGGTCCGAGAGAAGCGACAGGGAAGGGAGCCTCTTCATCACGGCAGATTGCCTGTCTGAGTGGTTCCCAGTGTACCATACATTGGTTCCCCACTTCGTCCCCATATCCCCTTGGTTGGTTTTCCATCCCTGCCCATCAGGGTGTAATGGAGTCCCTAGGTGTCTGGATAGATGGAGGCGAGGACACTACTGACAGGCCCTGCTGGAACGCCATTCAGTCTTCTCAAGGAGTCCTACAACCTGGGCAATAGCCGTACAGCCCACTAGGGAAATGTGCCCTTCTTCAGGTATGTCCTTCATCTTCCCTATAACATTTGTAAAATTTCTCACCACCGTTTTTCACATTTCTGCCACTTTCTCTGGTGTTTCTCTGGGTTGCCTAGATTGTTTACTCTTTATTTCCACTTGTGCTCTTTTCCCATGCGTTCTTTCTTTCCTTTTCAGCACAGCAGACTAGTGCTACCCGACCCTTTTCACTTAGAAACCTGACACGCTTCGATAGGCTGTATCTGAGGCAGCAGGGGGCTTAGAGAGCAGCTTACATAAATTCACAGATACACTCTCTCACACACACACACACACACACACACACACTTTGTCCATTTCCATTCCACCCTACTGTTAGCATTTGGCATCAATAAGGGAGCTCAATGTAGCCTACAGCAAGGCTTGGGAAGAGAGGACCTTATCTATAGATCACGTCTTAACACAGTTCCCCCTGGTTGGAGCAATATGATTAATTGCTTGTTAAACTGTTTCAGTCACTACTCCTCATGTGGTGAAGTGACAAAGTGTTTTGAATCAAGGCTCGAGTCAGAAAGCAAAGACATGCACTTGAAGCAAAGAAAATCAATCTCCACATTACTAACAGTGAGTTTTCTGCGACATCAAAGTCGCTTGCCAGACTTATTCTTATCTGCAACCAACAGCTAGTATCAGTCACTCTGCTGGTCAATTTTAACAAAAATAAAAACTGAAAAATCTTTCCCATATGTGTCTTTGCAGGGCACAGTTCCAAAGACTCTGAACCGAACGGCTATATCACTTTGAGTTTGGCTTAGCAGGAAATTCACACATTTGCTATGCCAGCAATCCTGGGTACTAATCAGTGAGTCAATTAAATAGCAAACTGGCACATCTGATCACAAATTTTGACTTTTTGATTTACTGTTCTGGACAATGGCTAACAATTGTTAAAGCTGCGCTAATCAGTATTGTTTATTAACAATGGATCAAATTAACTATGTTTCGCACAAACTAAAATATTATTATCCAAGCTCTGCAGTTCTCCTCTTTCAGCTCATTTTACAGTTTTACAGCCACAACTTAACAGTTTGCTTCAGTCTCACTGTTCTCAACGGTCTTGTTTCCAACCACAACAGGCATCTGTTTTAAATTTAAAAAAGGTGTGTGACCTGCCCAGTACAAAATGGCAGATATGGTTAGCGACTAGCTGGAAAATGTGACAAATTTAGTAGATAACAAGCCTTTTTATCAGGGGTTAGCGACAGAGCAAGAAGGAGAGTGAATATTGGACCAATAATCATTGAGCCAGAAACATGTCTCCAAGTGAATATTGCTTTGTGCCTGCTTGATGTTAAAATAACCTTTTGCTAACACTTTCATCATAACACCTTATACTGGTGATATGTCAATGTTGTGTTCACTGCTTGTTTTAACTGTACAATTCTAACCGTCTGTATTCTTTCATGCTTCAGTGCTTTATTTTCCTACAATCTACAGTAAACCTTTTCCCACAAAATTTAAAGGCAGTCTAACACCATAAACAGGTTTCCATAATTACTTTGTACACACATATTTTGTGTTGGTGTTATTCTACATACATGTGACTGAGTTAAGGTGTTCAGAATATAAATATGCCCTCCATTCTGTGCTTTACAAATAGCATTGTCGCAAATTGCAACATTATCAGTAGAAACAGCAGTTAAAGTCAGGTACGTTTTTCGAGGGTTAATCTTTTTGACTAAAGCCCAGACAAGTATTCTACTCAACCACTTGTAGACACTAGTGAACAAGCTGTAATTCAAAATGCGATGGAAGTGTCTTTAAAAACCATCTGCTCAGGGCAGTCTATTGGCGTGGGGGTGAAACTAATTACATCTGAAAATTGGGAGGGGAGGAAAATCTCAGGCATACAAAAAAGCCCAAGGTAACTGCTCCTTGTTTAATAATCTGGTCGCTCCGCTGTAAATATAACTAAATACCTTGGTTACTGCTGTGAAGAAAGACAGGCGTGTGCCAGGGGAACGAAGGGAGGGGGAACTGAGAGAAAGACAGAGATGACCGTCTGACTGACAGAAGAGGAGAGCAATGAAGTGAGCCACATAGAGGCTGAGAAGGAAAATGGGAAAAGGTAAACACACACAATGGACATAAACAGAGAGTGAGGAACGGCGAAGGATTACAATCATTAAATGGTCTCATTGAATTTAGCAGTTTGAAATTTGGTTCCGTTGTCAAAGGCAATCTGTTTTATGTTCCCCACTTTATTGGATTATTTCTCAAGTCATACCGTTTCAGGGGATTTAATAACAACATCAGCATTATTGTTGGCTCTCTGTGGGCTTCAAATACATTACAAGTTAAAGCAAAATATTGTGGCTCTCATTTATTATTTAGAAGATGCAGTACTTTTAAAACAGGAAGTCATAAAAGTTCTATAAGCTGTAGTATAAGTAATGATGAATACTGGACTTTTTGGATGCCAACTGAATATATATCTTGAGCACCAAGTTTAAAAAATGGTGTACAGAAGGAAGAAAGTTCGAAAAATGCTGTGGCTGCATTGGTGGCAGTAAGACAATGAAATACAGTCAGGACCATAAGTATTTGGATATTTTATTTTCTTCTTTACACAGATTTTAAATGACGCAGTTAATATGTGGTTGAAGTGTATACTTTCAGCTTTAATTCAATGGATATAACAAAACTATCGCATTAACCGTTTAGGAATTAAAACCATTTTTACCCAGTCTCCCACATTTTCAGAGGCTCAATAGTAATCGGACAATTGTCTTACACATGGTTTGGTGGCCAGGTTTGTCCTGTTCTCTCTGTATTTCATGATGAATTAAGCAGATAAAAAGGTCTGGAGAGGAGTCAATAGGTTGAATTTGCATTCTCTCAGCATGTGGACAAGAGAGGTGTCAATTCAAGTGAAGGAGGCCATTAAAAGGCTGACAAGTTACACAAACCTATCAGGCAGATAGCAGAAATATTAGGATTGACCAAATCAACAGTTTGGTACATTCCTAAAAAATAAGTTATGTACTGGCAAGCTCACCAACACCAAAAGGCCTGGAAGACCACGGAAGACATGCAAAGTAGACGTAGCAGAATTCTTTCCATGGTGAAGAAAAACCCTTCATATCATGAATCTGAGGAGTGTGGAGAAGGAAAGGAACGGCTCCTGATCCGAAGCAAACCACATCACCTGTTTAACATGATGGAGGCAGTGCAATGGCATGGGCTTGTATGGCTGCCAATGGAACTGGGCCACTGGTGTTCATTGATGATGTCACAACTGATATAAGTCGCAGACTGAGGTTTGAGGTGTTTAGGGCTTTACTATCTGCTCAAATTCCACCTAATGCTACACACCTGATTGGATGGCGCTTCAAAGTGGCTAATGACCCAAAACATACTGCGAAGACAGCCCAAGAACTTCTCAAGGCAAAGAAATGAAAATATCTTTCAATGGCCAAGTCAGTCACCTGATCTCAACCCAAGTGAGCAAGCTTTTAACTTACTTAAGAAAAATGAATTGCAGTCGTGTTGCTATAGGCAACATTAGAAAAATTGTGTCACAGTCCAAATACTTATGGCCCTGACTGATCCATAAAGTCCTTATTAGACACCAACACACTGCAGAGCTGTTATCAATGCAGCAATCACTTTATTTGTTGTCATTATGATCATATGGTAAACAGAAATCTGACATTTCCATAAAGAAAATAGGAATGTGTGCTTGCCCGTATTTGACTGGTCAAAGGAGCCCCTTGCATGTGCTTTGGCAAAAGTCACTGAATGCCTACGCGATAACTTACTGCGTCGATGCAGTGCCCCATTTAAATGGGGCCTTCGCAGGCCTAAGTCTTATTTAATTGTTATACGATCAGATAATTTGTCAACATGATTTCCAAATTTAAATAATAATATTGTTCAATTTTGGATTTAAATTGTTAAAGGCAGATGAACAACTGTTTAGTGTCGTCCAGGAATCATATTGTCAGCGGCTTTGAACATTTTCAAGCGATACCAATCTGAGTAATGACAAAAACAAAAAGGTACAACTCTGTCCCTTGTGTTTTCAGTGTGCCTATGACACAAAAAGAGTTTGCTCACTCTTTGTGCTCTTGTCCGTATACTGTATGTGTGTGTGTGTGTGTGTGTGTGTGTGTGTGTGTGTGTGTGTTTCCTGCTGCAGTGTGACAGAAAGGCTGGCAGGTCGGCAGACAGAGGTTTGACAGCCGTTTAATGAGGAAGCTCTCACAGGACACAGGCTTTGCACAACACACACACACACAAACACACACACATAGACAGATATTGGGCAGTGAGGGGGTGGGATCCTTCTTTTAGTGGAAAAAATACCTCAACACAATTTTAATGTGCTTATAATATACTTGCCTTAATTACACTGAGACTGCACTCTGATCTGCTCAGATAAGCTGTTAAAACAAGGAATTAAATGAACCGGCACATTTTCAAACTGCCAAGACGGAGAAGCACTGTTGGCTGCTTGTTGGACATTGCTTTGTATAAGCTTATCAATAACTTCAGATAACCCCTCTTCAATGGGAAAGTCAAGGTTACATTCGAGAAGGGTAGTTTCAAATTTGGAGTGAAGGTGAAAGCTAATTTCCCTTCCGTCCAGTACAACAAGCTCTGGGTTGCCTCGGTTGTTGAGCTGACACGTGCCCAAGTCATTCTGCTACCTGTCCACTGTGAACCTAATGGGAGTCTACCGAGGAGGTGAAGGCGAGGTGGATGTGCAATAGTTCCATATGGAGAGCAGAGACATAACAAGCAACTACATCTGTTGGCTTGGACTAAGCACATTTCTAATAGCCTTAGAACGTGTTAGGCACGGCTGTGGGAACGCTAGCATTAGTGCTGTTCATCAGTCATGTTTGAAGTGACTCATTTACATTATCGCACGTTGACCTGGCTACCAATTAGCATGCTTGGAAGAAAGACAGAAAAACACCACCACACTGCAGCCAAGTGGACAAGGGCCACTTAGTCTCAGTGAGCTGAATGCAGAGGCCAGACTGAGAACAGTTTGTTTAACATCAAAAAGTAGACATAGCTTATTTGTTTGGAGATCATCAGTTGTAGAAAACCAACCAATAGCAGAACACGGCTGGATGTAACATACTGCAAACCAAATAATGATGTTGGCTACTGAGCATTGGAGAGCAGATGCTGTTGGAGACATTGTCCATCAGTCAGCAAGTGTGATGCCAAGGCTGGAACGCCCGAGTGGAGTTGGCAAGGTGTTGCTGGGTGGCAGGAGACGGAGGAGGGCAGGTGGTAGTCTATTATGTCTACCTGATCCCGTTTCGAACCAAAAGGTTTATGGGGGATTTGGGAGACCAGCTGTTGGCATTCAGAAAAGACAGGAACATATTTGGGGACAGTAAGGGAAGAGATGAGACACTAGAGATACGACAGTGTCAACGTGGCCCACCCAACAATCTCCATCTCAGGCCTCTGGCTCAACCCAGTCTCTGCCCATGAAGCCAGATCTCTATTTGTGGTGGTAATGATCCTGCATCAGGTCCCTGCGGTCAGAGCAGTAGTGGACCAGTGATAAAGATGAAGTAGGCTGCGGATCCCATGGTGCCTTTTAGAAGAGTGGAACATTGACCACGAGATCTCTATCTCATTGATCAGCCAGTTCAGAGAGAAAAAAAAGTCCTGTCCTCCAGCGAGGCCTGTTCCCTGCTCCACTGTCCTATTTCAGAGCAAAATGTCTCTGTGAAAAAAAAAAGACTTGCTTTTTCCAACTTCCCTGTTTCACTACCAGCTGTGCTGGTTTTATTGCATGCAGTGGGGATGAAGACAGAAACGACTAATTTGATTTGGGGAGCTGACTCAAGCCTCCTACCTCATTAAATTAAGAAACATTTAATCATAAACATAAATATTCTCTCAAACACCCACAAACGCAATGCTATCTGTGCTTATCAAGCTTGGAAAAAAATTTGTATTTGTTTGTGTTGTTGCAACCACAATATTCAATAGGGAGCTTTAATTGAAAAAAGTGTTTTTTTAAATATATATATATATATATTTTAATCCAACAGTGGGTTGAGTCCAGATCTGGGAATATAGCCAAATATTTGACTTGCACTCCCCAAACAAAGCAAAGCTGAACTTTACAGAGACTCAAATATGCTTTAGTTTCACTTCAGAGATGGAAAATGGCAGAATATTAATTCAGTGAGCAGCTGGCAGAAAAAAGATGAGCAATGTCAGCTGATTTGAGTATTGTCCCCTTCCACAAAAGAGAAAGCTCTTGACAGAGCTGAAACAAAAGCAACATTGTGACATGGGGACCCTTTTCATGCCCTTGGTGACAACAATCAGCTAAAGTTGTTTTTTCCTCGCTTTCATCTCAGTGCTCAAATCAAGAGACTGCTTCCTGATGACAAGACCGTGGGTTTGGATATGCACACGGCGGTTCTGTTGGTGTGGCCTTGACAAGGCGGATCGATAGTGTTGTGAGATAAGGGTCAGCAGAGGTGCAGACGACAGCTGTGCTTGTCTAATTATGATCATGCAGAGACAAGGGAGGCACCTGCGCTTGTTTGCAAGCAGACTGAACATAGAAATCCTGCACAGATTGAGACTCAACTTCACACCCACATTCTTTAAATCAAATGCACATTCAGATTTTGGAACTTGTCTGCACAGACACAAACCTCTGAAAAAGGTCACGGTGTCATTCTGAATTAGTCATCATCTGAAATAAATTTATGATTAATTATGTGTAATGTTATGCATGGTGCTGTGTCGAAAAACACTTCTACACTGCATTTGATAAATGTGCAATAAACGGTGCATGTCTTTATATTATCTACTAAAAGATCACGTATATCGTTGAATACATTTTGCCATTCACTGTATGACAGTTCCTATGAGATATTCCAAAGATTCAGATTTAAGTTTCTTCATGTATGTGTTCCTAAAACTTTTCCAACAATGATCTTAGTCGGACACATACATTTGCCAATTGGCTTATCACATACATAATGTTATAAATGATATGCATGTTTCTAACAATTAGTAAGTAACTGCAGTACAGAAAATGTCAAAGATAATCATTTTCAAACAATTGTCATTACATAGACAGATAGAAGTCATTTCTTTAAATTGTAAGAATGTCCCGCTTACTATATAAAGGTCACAATTTTAAAAAGCCACACATTTTAATATTTTTTATCATCAAGGAATGATTGTTGTCTGTTTGAGTAAAGAAACCGCACAAGGGCTGATTTCTGGTTGGATCGAATATCGATATCAGTCAACAATCCAGTCTAGTTGGGCTGCAAACGTATTTTTATCTAAAGAGTTATTTTCTAAACACAAGTCTTTTAACTTGTGTGACGACTCTCCCACTCTGCTGACTGTGTTCCTGCTTACGATGGCTTCCTGGTGGGAGGAGCTAGGACATTCACCTGCTGTTTGGAGCCCATCTGATTGGAGCCTCCAAGAAGGCATTAATGGAAATACTTCTGGGAGTGTCTTTCTCTCTCGGCAAGGCCTGCTACACCAGCCTCATTCTTTGTTTACTAATGGAAGTTGTGGAGCTTTGATTAAACTGGTTTTGGATTAAAGATCTGTGTGTGGCCTCCCTTTTTGTTGCCAGCCTTGAGCCATATGGTAACACTTGCAATAGTAATGCAAAATGCAGAGTGCTTGATCTTCTGGACAATGTGTCATAAGGTAAGTGCTGTACGAGTTCAATATATGCTCATAAAAAATCAGGGTGCATTTTAAAGGATGTGGCGTCAATGTGACACTGAAGATGAATAAGAAGGTATATTGACTTTTATTTATCTTTAATTTCCTCGCCCTATCAACCACTCTCCATGTCATCCTTTTCACAGTAGGAAGATAACATAGTGAATACACTGAGAATGTTTTAATGACACTCAAGGGAGTACATTAAGTAGCACTAGAAATGTATAAACTCTAGTTTGAGGCAAACAGTAAAGCTCTTCAAAAAAAGGGATGTAAATGTGTGAGGGATGATGCACCTCCACTTTTGTGACTTCAGCAGAGTACTTGCCATAAAACCTGTTTTTTCTTTCACTCCATAGTCTAAGATTTAATTCCGAAGACTTTCCACCTCACAGAAAAAGACAGGCGGATACAAATTCAGAAGATGAAATAGCAATTGATTCTAAATGGAGATCGTCTTTGTACCTTTTAAAAAACACTGGAGGACAAATTTGATTGATCCTTTCCTTGGATCCTAATGAACCCTAATGATAACACATGTTGAGTGGAGCCTTAAAAAAGTTTAAATGAATGAGTGAAACCTTGAGTGTTGGAACGTGAACTGCATTGAGCTTCAGGCTAGCGTCATTTTGTCATGAAAGTAGCAATGAAAAGCTCATTTGCATTGCATTTCATCTCTTTACACATCTTTTTGGAGTGAGGAATCTCCAAGAATACTAAGCTGTCTAACAAATGCAGAAATCCTATTGAGATTTCAGAGGCCGTACTGCTCGTGCACTTCTACTGTATGAATAAGCAAGCTGCAACTTACATTTTCCAACACATACTACATACATAACTGCTGATGTTACTGCACTGAGAAAAATGCAATCATCTAAGCTTAATCAATGACATGCCACTTGCTGACAACACATTTCTTTTGCCTGGAGAGCGTTTGCTTTTACATATAGTGGCTTTAAAGCCCAATTACAGTGGAGAGCTGAACCATACGCTGACCCCCTGAGCAGAACAAGACCGACACAGCAGAACTAATATCACTACGCACTCAGACAGAGAGATTCAGCATGATGGAGGCTGATTGTGGGGAGTGGAAGAGAGAATGGAGCAGGTTTCTGAATACTATTTTCTATTAGTTTTCCTAACAATGGCAGATCTTGCTTGACCTGGTAGTCATCTATAGCTGGTGTCTGAGTAAAAGTTGGAGAAGGGAAATGGCAGTAAAAAGACAGGTGGAGGAGGTGAAATGAGAAAATAAGAAACACGAGGCGACAGGTGAGAAAAAGAAAGAAAGTAAGAGGTTAGGATAAGGACAAAGACAGCGACGAGAGCTGAGGCTTGTGTACGCGCAGTAATAGCAGATATTAGAGGAGGGACAAAGGTAGAGGGGTGAAAATTGGTTAAAATTGCAGTAAGGTGAAAGGGAAGGACAGAAGTAAATGAGAAAGAGGAGAATAGTGTAAATCAAAACAGCAAATGAGAGGTGGCTGTAATATCGACAGAAGAATGAAGGTTGTTCATTGACTCTGTATCAAGATTGTCCTCAGTTTAAGAAAATGAAATGGGTTCGGTAGCATTTTCAGCATGGGAAATGATAATAAACAGGCAACAGACCCATTGTTGTGGTGTTTGGCAAAACATGTTGAATGTCCAACAGATTCTCACTTACAACTTGTCAAATACTGCCGCGTGGTCAGTGCCCCTTGGCATTGGAGATCGAGTCACTAGGTACCCCTCGAGCGTTAGTTTTTAACGTGTTGGGACAACGTGTCAATGAACGCTTGTTTCATGCATGGTGTCCTTTCAAGGTAAACTTCCCCGGGTGTTAGGTTTGGGCAACACAACCACTTAGTTAAGTTAAGGAAAAGAGCATAGTTGATGTTGACTTAACTCACGTCAAATTAATAAAGACTCGCATCTCTAGCGAGTGAAAAATGTCATGACTGGTGACTCTCGTGACGCACATGACTATCGATTCTTGACACGGGTTACTTTTTGTTTTGCACAGGATGTATGTACTGTAGCTACCCATTGTGACAACATAATAAAAGGATGTCAAATCACAAGCCTGTAGAATATTTATTAGAGATAAAGACAAATACAATTATTCTTAGTCCTCATTTTTTTATCACAAATAATATGGACATTTGCAGCAACAGCATTACAAAGTTTGAAAAAATATATATAATAAGAAACCTAAATTCAAGGTCCACAGTAGCATTTTACACACCACTTCTTGTTATTATGAAGAGATGAGATGTTGTTAAAAGCTGTAGAATAAGCACATTAGTCAGAAAAGAATCTGTCCTGCTAATCCATGGAGCAATATGTTAGAAATTCAAACATGTAAACACACACAGCACCAGGCGGTGTTAAGGGATCATTTTGGTTATTTTAAACAAAGTTACTTGAATTGCTTGATATTGCATTGCCTCGAGCGAAATAAAGCTATTCTGAAACTGATAAAACTTTAGACACAATGATATGATTTAAAAAAAAGTTTAACTATATCTTATGCAATGATGTGTAACAGTGCATGACATTTGTAGCTCATGAAATTATCAACCAATCAAGAATCAAATAATTTATTAATTATGTATTTACTTTTATCTCACAATATGCAGTGTTTTCCTTCACTGCAGCAGTTTATATAACCATGAAACTATTCATTTTGTTTTCCATCAATGCAAAAGGATATTCAAATAAGATAAAAGCAAGGTCATCAAGGTAAAAAAATAAAAATAAAAAACTATCCTTTGTGTACTCTCCTTTTACCGGCAGGTGCAACATTTAGATGATAATGGTGTCCACATGTGTGACAGCAAAGCTGAGCAGTAGTTGGTTGAACATGGAAAGGAGATGTGGCATGCTGGCTTCGCTGTGACCAACCGTGGTGCAGCGTCTGACAGAGAGCTGGTCCAAAGTGAGCATAGCAACCGTGTAAATGGGCTCTCGCCAGAGAGCATTGGCTGGTTTGGCTGGTTGGCTTTTCAAGTCACAAAATGCAATTCCACACTTGCTGGACAACTAACCCATTTAAATCAGTTCGTACAGCTCTAACACACACACACACACACACACACACACACACACTGAATGCAAACCCAGCAGGCTGAGTGTCTGGTCCTGTGAATGGACTAGCTAATGAACACAGATCTATGGGAACCGTTGAGCTTATGAATGCCTCATGATAATGACAATGAAGCACTCGATACTCAGTATCCATTCACGAGCAATCAACTCTGCCTCAACTTTGTCTGGTGGCCCTGTTCAGCAGTTGCTTCTGTCTGACCATGGAGGAGTCTTACAGAGTTCATCTACGAATAAAGAAATATGTTTGAGTCCAAGCTATCTAGGAATTAAACTCAGACTCTGAAAGGAAGGCAACAGATTATTTTTTACTGGGAGTGAATGAGCCTTTCAGCGTGACCTCAAACACTCGTGCTCACGACGCAGCAGAACACTGTATCAGAGTAGACGGGAGAGAAAGAGGCAGAGCATCAGATGGGGAGAGTGTCTGCGACAAAGTGAGTGAGAGAGGAAAACAACACAGAGAAAATTATTTTGCACCAGAACGGCTGCACATAAATGAAGTATTTTTCAGACTTGTTCAAATATTTTTCGAGGTAAAGTTGTGTGGGCTTTGTGTTTGTGGGTTTCTGTGTGTGTGCGTCTGTGTGTGTATGAAAGCACAAATATCTCATTATTGGCGGTCTGCAGGGCTTGAGCTTTACCAGTGACCCCCAACCTCAATCCAACGTGCTCTTTGTTTGCCCGGTGGACCCCAAGTTCACCTCCAAATCCAACCTGAACACCACCCTACACAAATCCAGGTTTGTAATCTTTCTGTTGCAACCAGATGGCTCTACAAGCCCAAAGCAACCCCTTGACATCAAACCGTACATTAATATTCATGATCACTTCTGACAGGTTTGAATCATTGAAGACTGTGTTTCCCCTCTTTCGCAGACACAGAGCTACTGTTACATCCTTTCTGGATAGAGAGGAAGTTATGGTTGAAAACAGGGAGTAATAGTAATTAAACTGAGCTGAAGGTGGCTAAGAGCAGTGGGATAAAAACGGAATTCAGATGAAATATCTGGCACCTGGAAATTAAATCACTGACATTTACTCAATTTAGTTTGAAAGCTTTATGGCTAATGGCAAATTACCTTAATTATAGGCTTTGTATGGAAATAATAAGAAGTAGATTGCCAATGGAGTCTACCAAGATAAATGGGGGAGGGGGGGGGGGCTGAAATGCCCTTGTTCTATTCCCATATATCCTTATATCTAAGTAACTCGTTATATCACATTTGTTCAAAGGAAACAAAGCAACAAGAAGAAAACACAGTTAATGTTTCTCATTAGTCCATATTAATCAAGCCTTCCTCCTAATCCTGCCACAACGCTTAAAATGGGAAACAGACTACCAACATGATGCACATTGTCAACCCCTTCTCTGCAGTAGTTCTTTTTATATTAGTCACTATTAGTGTGAAACCCAGATGGGCTCCGACCCGCTCCCCTGTTTCCCCGGTTGAAGGATCCTCTGCAGCAGCAGTGGAGCCTGGGGAGTGATTGATCGGGACTGGTAGATGATGTGCTGATCGCCTAGTGAGGTCTGTCAGCCGCAATATTGCTGCCAATGTCCCAGGCAACCACCTACCGGAGATCCAGCATCTGTGGCCTTACGCTCACAGTGAGGGATTAGATGGTCAGAGAATTGTGAGTCCACACACACACACACACACACACACACACACACACACCCTTCTCAGGCTCTTGCAGTTCAGGCGACATGTTTTCTTCATTTATGGACAGGTATCGTATCAAAGACAAAGCCACAGTTACACTTAGTGAGTTGCTATTTTGAATTGTCTAATAAAGTATGAGAGGTGTGCTGCAGACTATTAAAAAAGCATCCCTAAAAATAATCCAGTGGTTATTCTGATCAGGGTAATTCTGCACAATGAGCAATTTTACTTGTGGTACATTTAACAAGTATATTTTGATGCGAATACTGCAATACTTCAGGACGATTTTGATTGCTGGACCTGATCAGTGTGAATAAACCCTTAATACTCTGTCAAGAATTTGTCCCTAAATGCTGTTTACTAACAGTTCAAATGCAATAAAGAAATAGACTATATGAGTAATATCTACTGTTTCAGCTTAATTATGTTTACATTCTGCTTGACAGGATCTCCTTTATTGTAATATCACAGTTATTGTAATGTGTCGTGATAGTGCTGTTTTGTTAGTAACACCCAGCCACTAATAGAGCTTGTACAATTATATAACAATGATGATGTATGCAAGTGCGCTCTCTCTCTCTCACACACACACACACACACACACACACACACACACACACACACACACACACACACACACACACACACACACACGCACACACGCTGACTTCCCTGATTTGCAGACCTCAAGTCTGAGATGGGGGACCCAATCAGTGAAATCAGCTGGTGTGGCGTTTGGTTGGAATAAGAATCGGCACACTCTTGGCTCAAAAAGGGCAGCATGTGAAAGCCATTCGGTTAGACCGTCAGTTTTTAATCCTGATCCTCAGGAAGCAAAACTTCTACTACTGCTGCTTTTCCTACTATGCATTCCAGGTATTCAATAGCCTTTGACTTGATGACTTAAATAAATTAAAAGCACCAGGGTCCTGGTGACCACGTCTGTGAACCATTGGGCTTGATTATTCCATGAATTACCTGCCAACCTAAAAATAGTTCTTAATGCACTTTATACGACTCAGAATAAGATAAGAGGATTATCGTACAGCATTCTCAAGGTTTCCCCCTGGGTGTTTTAATTTGTTTTCTATTGTCAAGACAATTATGTGTCAAACATTTATTTGTGTTTTTTCATATCAAAATCCCACATCTCTTCCTGTAAAGTGACTGAATATCTTTTATGACTCATCCTACACAACATCATGATACATGTTGGGGGCAATACCACCTACCCTGTTTATATAAAAGCTGCAGATCTAGTAAACTAACATTAGAAGCATTAGCGTATGTCGGGAGTGAATTTGGTTGACAGCTTTTTACGAGCATTGCCAACATCCCGATACAGAATATTCTCTCCACTTCCAAAGGCTCAGACATTCACTGTGCTCTCGTCCTTTAATTGGTGGTGAAAGAGGCTTCCTTTTAAAATCAAGTTTGTTTTTGTTGTAACTGGTAGGTGAGAGACACGTCACAGCACATTAAACTATATACAGTCCAACTAAATCATGTCAGAGAAGAAACACTTCAAACCATTTTACAATCTCAAACACGTTTCACAGAACCTGCATGGATGACTTACATATCGGCTAAAATGCTCAGCACCGTCTCGCAGTCGCAGTTCTATACCTCACAATGTGCAATAGCAACATGTCAAAGCGGAGGATGGTTGCATGTGCAACAGACTGGAGGTCAGTGCAGGAATGACTTTCTTTTTTGTAGAGTTCTTTTTTTACTGTATATGCAAAAGGCAGTGATGGAATTAGAAGAACATTTACTCCAGTACAAATTTAAAAGGTACTTTCCCAAGTATTAGTTTAACCATTTAATACTAATACTTCTACTCTACTACACTATTTTTTTGTTGGAATAGATACAATAAGATAGACATATTAAATTGTCTGCATCCTAATGTAAAGTCAGAGACAACATCAGGGGAGTCAGTCAGTCATTAATGAAGCAGACCTTATATGTTTAATATGTTGATGAGCTAGTTTCGCTGTGACCATTACAGCAGTTAAATACTACTTTCATATCAGACATGAGTTACCCAATAATATATCATATAATTGTATAGGGGCCATCATTTTACTTCTGATATTTTCAGTGAAGGACTCTCTTCCAACATGTTCTGCATAATGTTGAGAGGAATTCTCTTTCATGTGTCATACCCCTTGAAAAAATAGAGGTCCACGTCTTGAACTAAATATCAAATAATATCAAATGCCCTGTTTCTACGAACCTGTACAGTTATGTGTGGGAACATATTGCATACTTTTCTCCAGACATTGCAGCAGTTCTTAATTATTAAGAGTTAAATACAACATACGATTCAGACTACAGCACTACTGACTAAGGCCGGATGGAAATGATGATTCAACATGATGACAGCAGATCTTATAATCCTTCTATCTGTGGAAAATAAGGAAGACAGGCTGAGCTTTGAAGTATTCTGGTCAGCCAAAGTATTGCCATAGCTATTCACTTGTGCATAAAGAACATTCGGGGAAATTGCAAATCCTTAGGATAAGTTTCAACTCCTGAGAGTAATGTATGACTATACTGCATCTATCACTTACACTCACGACTCAAAAATGTATTTTTCTTTCTCTTTATGGGGTCTTTTATATTCATATGGTGGTATTATCAAAGCAGTCAGCCCCACGGGGCAATGGCACCAGAGACCTATAGCAGCAGGGAGTCCTGGTATGTCTACTACTACAACAGACTGATGTCTCATTAGAAAGACGGGCTGTCCTGCACCAGAGGACATTATAGAGACTGGGAGGGTAATGGTATTCCCCCTCATAGTCATGCCGATCAAGTTCATGCAGTTTAAAAGGCATCTTCTCTGTGGATCAAATCAAATTCATGGAGGGGCAATAACACACTAGTGAAAACTAAATGATGGATGAACTGAAAGAAAGCTGGCAGGTAGTGTTTCAAATCTGGAAAAGTTAGTACATGGTCGATAATATAGACGCTATCAATAGGCA
Organism: Cyclopterus lumpus; assembly: GCF_009769545.1. Lineage (NCBI taxonomy): Eukaryota > Metazoa > Chordata > Actinopteri > Perciformes > Cyclopteridae > Cyclopterus > Cyclopterus lumpus. The sequence continues at coordinate 3,584,558 of NC_046978.1, forward strand.
TTCACTTTCATAATCTTAAGAGTTTTTCTACAAATAGTGTAAACAAAGTGTATCAAATGTAGTAAACATCCCAAAGCACTGCAGTAAAACCATCACAGATGCATATTTCTGATTTCTAATTGATTTTGATCTAGTTTATGGTTTTCTTAATTCAAAGGCTCTCTTGACATCAGACAGCACAACACACCATGTCAGAGTTCAGACAAGCCAATTAGTGTTCAACTGGGATCTGTTTGCATGGAGTCGAGCTCTGAAGCCAAATCCACTCAGTCTTGTTTCATTTTCTACTCCATCTCAATAGGGCCCGGCCCCTCCTTGTGAAGAAGACATGATGAGGCAGACCTGTTTACACTTTACTTGACTGAGCAGCTGATGTATCACAATAGCCCAGACAGAACAACAACAACAAAAAGTATATAAACACGCTTGTGTCATTTCTACTCCTTAATTCATAATGTATCAAATAAACTGAAAACAAATTGAATTGTAATGAAAATCATTCATTGTGAAGCCACAAAACATTCAACATGTTCTGAAACGGGGCCGAGTGAAAAGGGAGAACGTCAACCCTTTTCATAATCATTTTCACAAACTAAGTCGGGTTTTCATTGTCCCTCAATCTCTGATAAACCACACAAAGAGCATCATATTTCCAAACTCTGTATTTCGAGTTGCAATGTGAGCAGCATGGGCCCGTGGCTGCAGGCCAGCTGGATGCAGAAACTCACCTCCTTCTCTCCGCAGATATTGCTGATGATGGAGTTGGAGGCCGGACTGGCAGAGGGACCGAGGACCGCCACAACGCCTTTCGACATGATCTGGCACACTGATAGAAAACAAGAGAGGGGATGAAGAGTAACATAAGGGATGAGAAGGGAAAAGAGACAGCAAGAGAGTAGGTCATTCAGCCAGTTGTATTCAGGAAAGATAGCAGATATAATTAGAGAATATTAGTCATTTAAAAAAGGCCATCTTCAGCCAGATGTTAATGGATGCACATGCTGACTCTCTCAACCTCTAAACAGATAGCAGGCTGAGCCAGCACTTCCACTGTCTCAAGGGAACCTGCACCTACATGCGTTAATGAAACATGCGCAAGGCCAAATACAATTGTCCACATTTAATACGCCTAACATGATGCACAAATAGAAAAATCCAATAGATCGTGCCAGTGAGGGTTTAAAAGCTTGTGGAAGGAACTGATATTCATATAGCATACTTTTACATAGATGCATAAAAATACCAAAATGGGAAGAGACACAGACAGATAAACAGAGTGACAGTGAGAAAGGCAGAGACAAAAATAGTGACAGACAGCAATAACTGGAGGCTTGCATGAAATCTGGTATTTGAACATTTACACATGAATGCCATAATGACACACACATCTCATCTTGTTTTTCACATTCTACATTTACAAGAACTGATTTAAAAGCTTTACCCTTGGGTACCAAAACATATCTATAGACATTTCAGGGACTGTGAATCATACTCCTCTCCGATGTACACGGGCCATATGCATTAATCCCCCCATACTGGAAAACAGAATGCCGTTTCTTGTGAGTTTATTAATCCCTGGGTCCTAATTAAACCGCTACAGTCAAATAATGTGAGGTAGACACAAGTACAGACAATATGTGAGCATGTGTGCACACAATTAGTGTGCGGGATGATAATTTGGTGTGTGTTATTGGGGCAAACAGCTGCGTGTGTGAAAAGGGGGGGGGGAGTGGGGCAGTGAGTCGAATGATTAATAAGTAATCCCGTAGTCACCCATGGGGCCTGTAAGACATGAACACACTGACACAAACATACACATCCACATGCAAACACACATGTACGGTGCATGGTCACACAGACACACACACACACACACACACACACACACACACACACACACACACACACACACACACACACACTTGCACCTGTCTGCATGGCTTCACCAAATTAAAAATCTGAATGATTTGACTGCCAGCCAACATACTCCTGGCCCCTGTGACACTTTGATTTGCACAGAGAGCATGTGTGAGAGAAAGAGAATGTGCATGCAAAGTCAAACTCCATCCACTCGGCCAAACTTTATTTGTTACTCCCTGGACACTGATGTCACGGTGTCCATTAATGCTGTAAATTGTCAGAGTAGCACTGTGCCTCTCACCGCAGTCAAATTAAGGTCAGAAGATTGGTTGAAATCCGCTTTCTCAGCTTGACATTGATTTTCTCAGATCAATTTGAGCTATTGGAACCTTGGAATGAAGGGCTTTAATGAGTTTGACTTGTAAAATGATGACAAGAGAGGAAATGTACGGGTACCCACAGAGCTCAACGCTCTGCAAATACAACACAAGCAAATGAAGAAACATCTGCACCAACTTGACGACACATGTGCAGTATTTAGAAAAAGTATCTCACGACACAATGGAAACCGTTTCCATGGGACACTGAAAAGGAATGCAAAGGGCTGGGGAACGCTTGTTGATGCAATGCTTTTTGGAGTATTCCTTTCAGATCTTATTAGTTTAACATGTATTGGCACTTTTTAACCCTGTTTATTTATTTATTTATTTTCCTCTCCTTTCCCTCAAGAGGTTTCGCCTCTTGTCAGGCCACAGTTGTAAATAAGAATTTGTTTCGCCTGGCTAAATAAAGGTTAAATAAAAAAATAAAAAACATTTCATGGGATTAAAATGCTGAAAGCTGGCCATCAGTTTCCTAAGGAAGCACTAAAGCAAAAGCACTAAAGCAAACATCTCTGTGTGTGATGTGGCTTTATAAGCTATGCATAACAGTGAAAGAAGTCTGGTCACTTTGACTTTCCTGCTAGTATAGGCAGCAAGCAGTCCAGGGGGTCATCCATGTAGGAGCTGTTTACTACACGGGCAGCGGTGGGTGCTTGAAAGGTGGGGGACGGACTCTGGGCAGGTAGCAGCCCCTCTGTGATATTTCCATCTAACTGCCGCCGCTGATCCATCCCTAATCCAATTCTACCTCTAATTACACATACACACACACACACACACACACACACTCACTTCCATACACAAACAAGTGCACAATGTACACACAATGCAGCATGCACACACCAACAGAGAAAGAAACACACGCACACACACACATAACTGTTTGTATTGGTTGTTTTTCTGCAGATACATGATGTGCTGTATTGATTGTGGATAGTTTTCATTAAAAATGAAACAAAAAACACTGAGGTGTGAGGCAACAAGTCAGCACCCAGCACACTGATGTTGTTGTATGTAGCAGTGAAGTGGAAGCATTGATACAATAGATAACAAATACGTACTCCAGTGTGTGTTAATGGAGTCACCATCAGTGAAGCATTTGTCACATCCGTGTGACAAATTACTGGGAACCTCTTTCTGTAATGGCCTACTTAAAAAGGTCCATACACCTTTCTGTTGTAGGTCATCTGTTTTGACATACTGTAGATTAAATCCTTTTGAATTACACTCCTTTTAATGAAACGTGTGTTTTTTATGTGCCTTGCCACAGCAGAGTAAAAGTAGCCACTATACAGTCAAAGAGAACAAAACACAACCCAGTAGACAAATATAACCAAATCATTTCACTTCTGCAGCTCTCAAAATATGACAGCTCATTTTGTGTCCCTGCGCCACGGCAGTCTGTCATCTATTTTCAATCATTTCTTTGCTTCTGTTTGACCAAAAATGGTGTTAAACCAGACACACTTATCTCGGTGCACTTGAGAGAAGAGTGAAAAGAAGCCAGTCGGGGGATTGGAATGACAGGCTTGTTGATTTTAAAATGAGAGACACTTTTTCCATCTTTTTTTCTCTGCCTCGGCACATACACACATATTGACCAACAGGCCCACACCAATTCATTGGCATTTCTTCCCCCGGTTACTTACTTGTTTCCCCCATCTCATATTCACTGTCTCTCAGCAGTTCAAAGATGTCCACCTCCAGCTTGCCAGTGGTGGAGCGGTTACTGCTCCTGTTGATGCTGTCTTTGGCCAAAGTGATGGCTAAACGCTCTCCTCTGCTGCACTCCATCGGGTCATCAAGGATGGCAGCTGAGGAGAAGGGAAAGGGAAGGAGCGATGGGTGTGAGAAGGGAAGGAATACAAAATCATACACACTGGTAACTGCTGTTTGAGAACAAGGTAACACGTGATCATTCAATCTGACAATGTATCATACATTTAAAGCCTTTTAAAAAATATATATATATCTACAACAAAAGTTAATCTGAAAGCTTCTCCTACATTGTATAGATTTATAATAATAATATTAATATATTTTGTGCGCACTGGTCTCCATCAACCTAGATTGCTCACTGTGGCATGAATTGTTGTTAATAAATCCATACACTCTGTGAGCAGCTTTTAGTGGGTCTAATCTACATTTGTTTTAAAAAGGTGAGTGCTATTTAATGTCAAAATCCAATCTGTTGAAAAGCCTGAAAGCTAAAAAGCTTTAAAATCGTATAAGTGCTGCACAAATATAAATTCCTAACATAGTGCTATTTTCAAGAGCACAGCAGAAATATACATTCTTAACATACTGTTTACTCCAGCAAAAGCACTCAAACATGCATCATAGAGGCCATCTGGTAACTCCAGACACTGACACCAAGATGCAACACTGTTTGAGTCAACAATAACATGAAATCAATCTGCCACAGAAGCATTCAATAATGATGAGAGAACATGATATACTCAGAAATGAGTCATACACATTCTGTATGAAATAATGATTCTGTTCATCGTAGTATGATTATGAGAGCATCTGATGCCAGTCATGTGTTCTGCTTAGCTAAGACAATTATAAATAGACTGGATGTAGATAATGCACTCTTCTCATTTCTTCTTAATTCAAAAAGGATTTAAATCCTTAAATGATGCATGATAACTATGGACTGGTATATTTGTATGCACTTCCTAGATAGACTGTAGCAATAATAAAAGACTTAATGTATGCTGTGACCTTTCTTTCCCCCATAAAAGCCTTGCATAGCATTGATGCTGCGCTAGAGATATTTCTACCAAATAACATCATTTCGGAAGCGTTTATGAGCGAGAAAAGCTTTAAATAGTATCTGCTTTAAATACCGTGACTGTGAAAGCCTTGAAAAATGCAAGATACAGTCACATAACTTTACAGGTATGTAGCTGAGATCAAAATGAAGGCTGTCAAAGCAAGGGTGGAAGTTGGGGAATAGAAAGTGGGGAAGTGGACACCACACGTAACGCCCTGGGCACAATTAGGCAGCTCAGCTGACCCACGACAATATCTGATAAAAGACAGCAAAACACCTCAATATAACTTTTCACATTTACTAACCCAAGTGCCTTTGGACTATGGAGTCATCCACACAACAACACAGGAAATGCATGATGGCAACTTCACACAGCACCAGACATTAGGTGAATAAGATGCATAACACTTGATACTGACTGAAATCAACCACTTTATTATAAGCTTCATTGCCACTGTATCATAAAACAACCAACATTTATACAAACTATAACATAAGGGTGGAACAAGATGTCTAAAAGCAGGCTTTGTAATTAATATAATATACGAGGTTAGCACGAAGGTTCTCCAGATAAATAGATTACATTTACAGCACAGGCGGGATATTAAAGTAACCTGTTAAGTAACCAGTGTTACATTAATAAGGCACAAAAAATACAACAACTTGGCTAAATGTACTGTAGATTAGCCATTCAAATTAAAATCTGCCGGTTGAGTGTCATATCGGACATAGACATGCACAGCTGCATACAGAGCTGGGACGTGTTTCCTATTCCCTGATGACCACACAGTTGAATAAACAACAACTCGCTCTAGCTTGTAAATATGAGACATATCCAGTCTGATATTATCAGGCGGAGTCGCAGCGAGCCAATACTTAAAATTAATTTAAATACTTTGCTGAGAAGCAGAGTATTAGTGACAGTTCATCCGAGGTTGCATGTGTCTCTGTCTGATAACAAAGCTGTGAACAAAGGACATATTAATTTCTTTATGCAGTTAATGGACTCTAGATCATGTACAGGCACGTAATGCTTCAAAAGGTTTAGATGTTTTAAAAATAAAATATAACAATTGTCCTTGACAAGATAAGAAAAAGCGTAATATCATCTTATTTAGGCTGCATCAGAAATAAAAATAACAATAAAATCTAGTGAATAATAACTTAAATGCCTTCGTATCCACACAAGTAGGTGTACGCCAACTACATATAAAGCATAATTCTGACATATCTTGGTCTGACAGGTGTTGACAGTTGGGTGTGGTCAATATTTGAGATGTGCCAAAGAAGCAAGACTGTTTTCACACATAGAAGCCATGAGCTGGCCCTTGATCCATCGAAACCAATCAATGAGTAGCCCAGAGGTACGCGGAGGCGTAGCGGGCTGTGGACTGTATAAGGCAGGCTCTGTGAAATGTAGGTATGAAATGAGAATTCCTCCAAGGTAACGGCGCATAGCACAGGAACACAATCTCATGAGGCTTTTTACTGTCACATCTCTCACAGATGTGATCCTTATGCAAACATGTCAACCTCTGGTGGCATAGCACCCTTTAACAAGACTGTATACACTCTCCGAACATTGTCATTCACAACAACAGTACTTATTTATAAGATTGAGAGCCCATATTAGATGGAACAACTTCACCTTTTTCAGAAACACAACTTTGCACATGAACACACTGCCGGCACACTTGCTGTCACTTTGAGTCCTGCATTAACAGCTGGAAGTGATTTATCCTGAACATGGGATTTACACCAATGCTGCAACACATGGGCGACTGTGGCTCAGAGGTGAGCAGGGTCGTCCTTGGATTGGCGGTTCGATCCCCGGCTCCTCTTGTCCGTGCCGATGGGTCCTTGGGCAAGACACTGAACCCCAAATTTGCTCCTGTAGCTGTGCCAATGATGTGTGAATGTGTATGAATGTTAACTAGTGAACCTTAGCCCACTGCCATCAGTGTATTAATGGGTCTGAATGGGTGAATGATATCATGTAGTGTTAAAGGGCTTTGAGTGGTCGGCTAGAAAAGCACTATGCAAGTACAGGTCCATTTCCAGCTTTACATCTTTACTTCCTGGAGTTTCCTAACTTCTCTCTGCTCATTCATTCAGAGTAAACACATAACAAGGGGCAGGGAGGTCTGTGAGGTGTGGGTTTTGGGACAGAAGGAATAATTGCTACTGCTGTCAGAATCAAAGCACTTGGACCACAACCTATGTCAAGGGTCCTGCTTTGTGAAAATTGGTAATGGAGCACTAATGTAGAACCAAAAGTAAGGTCCAAAGAGAGGCTTGCATTGCCTTACTGAGCGAGAGATGCTTTTTGTGACAGTAGTTTGAAATGTCTGCGAAAAGAGGCAGCCAAGGGTAAAAAACTCATTATCCTTTTGAAAGATCTGCTGGCTTCTCTATTAATTAAAAGGCTGCATCTCTCTTTCCATCAGCCCAAGTGCTAAATGCAGATCAAATGAACTAGTGCTTCACCCACTGTACAAGGTAATTAATGGTAATGTGCTCTCCAACGTCTGGGCTTTGATTGGGGGGAAAGCAATCTGATAGGGGAAGTGGGGGAAATAGTTCATAGGGACAAAGGACCTTTGATCAAATAGAGTTATATGGATACTATTAAGTGATTTAGCAACGCAGTTATTTTTAATTGAATTGATTGTATGTGTTCTTAATGGTTATTATAACCTTTTTGTGCCTGCTTCTCTTGTCTTAGGTTGCCGAAGATGCTCTTGCCAGTGTCTTGTCATGTTTAAGATCTTTAGGTGCCATTCTCACACCATACCCTGTAAGGATCTTCTTTTTTTGCCTAGCCCTTACAAATAAATCTACCTTGTATGATGTAAAAAAGCAGAAATGTGATCGAGCATCTGCAAAAGAGACAAGACCATTTATCTAAAAGCATCTTTCCAGAGTCCCATCAAGGACATAAAGATGCAAGGTAAGGGATTGGGAGTATTTCGATTGCCTCTCAACATGGCGATGGCGCGTCCGTGGCTCATAGCGGTGTTAACAGTACAAATACGGTAGAAGTGCTGACAGAGCGACCAGTGTTTACTTGAGGGGGAACTGGAGGACGGGTGCTACGTTTCCGTGTCAATGTTGTCGGTTGGTTGGCTTTAATTAGCTATAACTGTTGTGTGAGAGCAGTGCAGAGCGGCGGGCCGTGAGCCACGCTCACATGCACCATCATGCACGAAAAAGCCTGTGCAGCCAGCCCGGCTGTGGCAATAACGAAAGGAAAAGCTCGGATAATCACACATACCGAGGGAGAGCGACTTCATTCTTTACTCAAGTAGACAGTACTCGATATATTTACATAACAAATAGTTGCTTTATTAATGTTCAGAATGTTGAGTGCAGCCTAGTGTTGTCAACTCTTTACCAATTAAAGTAGCAACCAGTACTGACTCAGAAGTTGCTAAATCTAGTGTGAGAGTAGCCAATACAGCAACACTGAGAGCAGGTCCAGTGTTATAAACATATCATAATGAATGTTAATATTGAAAATGTTATTGTTAGCTAGCATCTTGTCCAAGATTATGAATGGATGGGCAGAATAAGCACACTCAGATAGGTAGACAAGCAGGTAGCCTGTTCAAACATCACATTCAGGCCGACTGAAATAATTGGACTGGCTTCTTACAGTGTGGTGACATACAGAGAAACCATATATATATATATATATATATATATATATATATATTTTGTCAAAACATTTTATTATTTTTCGAATGTAATGACCAACCAAAATATCAAAAATGTTTTTAAAGAAGATAACCAACCTTTAATGTGGTGCTTTTTTAGGTGTGTAATCTGACTGGGAGCACCGGACGAGGGGCAGAAAATTTGATTTGAATCTGGAAATTGTTATGCAACGACTTTTTTAGCAACCTGGATTAAACGCTCCTTTCCCCATCTCCTGGCATCAACTTCTACTTCAGCAACTTCATTAGAAGTCTGCTTGTTTTGTTGTAGCTGGCTGATTAGTCCACCCTGTCATGTGTTTAGGAGGGATCCGATTTGTTTTTACTAAAGACATGCCAACACACAGAAACAGAGCGGTGGACTAATGCAGGTTTTTTATAGGGCTTAAAGAATAAAATCAACCAAGAAGCTACTGTGGCCCATGCCATGCATTTGGATGTCTTTAAAAAAGACGAAATAACAAAGCAGCTCATAAGCTAATCAACCCCTCATGTAGGGCATTGACCCATTACTTCAGCTCCCCCCTTATCATTGTCAACGCCAGCGTTTCCATCTTTTTGCTTTAAAGTAGCAGATTTGATGTACCAAACATTAATCTTATAGGTACTACTTGTAAAACCCTGAGTCGGATTTAAACTGTCACCATTCTTCTCAACAAAAGGCTGCAATCAAATTAAATACCTCAATCTATATGAAAGTAGAGAGCAGTACAAGTCTGCCTATTAATTTAATGAGTTTGTACAGGTTGCCCTCTTTTGATTGACAGACATGATAGGGGCATGATTTCTAATGTGATTTTCATTTTTTTTTAATCTACGAAAATAACCGTTGTACATCAAAAACTCAACAAATGTATTATTTTCAACATTCTAGAAACAACATTTCTAATGTATTTGACGGTTGCTTTGACATTAATTAGTAGAGACTCTAGACAGCTATTGCAACCGTTTCAGTAGTGTTTATTTGTGAGAGTGTGTGCTTGTATGTGTCGCCTTCACACCCATGCACTTATGTCAGAGGATGACTATGCTGTGTATCATCCTTGCCTAATAGCTGTTTTATTCACTTGAAGCACCATGACTGTAAACTATGCCACAGCCAATCTGTCTGCCTGTTTGACTGCGTGGCAAACAGAATTGCTAGTTCCACACTTTAATCAATCTCATCCGCAACCCTACTGTGTGCACTACCAAGGAAGCAGAGGTGCTCTCTCTAATTATAACGCCTTTCTCACAGAGGACCTGGTGACAAGAAATGGATTTTCTGATGCGACTTAATGTAATTATAGCCCACACACACCTATTATAATAGAACGAGTGGACGGATGTATTAGGTCTCATTAACTTCAGGCCGACTCTACTGGCCTGTACAACTTCTGACATTTTAGTTAATGCATATTTAGTCTGCAGTTTATACATCTTCTGTTGTGACCGGAGGTCAATAGGAAAATAGTTAAATCCATAAGCATAGAATACAATGGGACGCAGTCCATAATTATGATAATTGATGTTGAAATCACCATTTCTGTGAATAAAAGAAAAGCCTTTCATAGAGTCCCTCTGGGCCTATGAGCGTGAAAGCCAACGACAGAGACGCTCATGAGGGAGCGCTGCCTTTGTTTTCCAACTTCCTTGTACAAAGAACTTTCAAGGGCCGATGATAAAGAGTGAAACGCAACATGGAGATAAAGAGATGAACATTAGAAAGCTGTAATCTACAGCTCTTCTTGATGGTTTCTGACAGCATTTCTCAGCAGAGCGCCCTTTGCCACATTGGCTGAGACAAGAGGGACATCAGAGAATAAAGCTTCTAATGTTGCTCTAACATTAGCCGAGTCATGTCATTATCACACAATCACATTATCACACCAACATGAGCAACGTGGGAAATATAGTTGATGAGTAGATGGATTTTTAAAGACCAATTCACAAATGTCATCCTAAAAATGTAATTAATGTGGCGGTACAAATTATTAAAAAACATCACTACAACTAAGAGTAATGACAGCTGTTACTATAGTGTTCCTATATCATGTATTCGCTGCTGTGTATTGCATGTTTTCAAATTGCGTGTATCTAAATACAGGTTATATTTATGATCTAATTGGAGGCTCATTACACTCAGGAATAATAAGCAGAGGGTTTTATCCATGTTATGTGTGTGTATATTGGATGCCTTTGTGTCTTGGGAATAGTTGTTTAATGCTCTCCATTTAATTTCTGCTCCACTTCAGCTTATTACCTGGCACCACTGCAGAGCCACGTAGCTTTATAATAACAGCCAGATTAGTGCCACTACACAACTAGCTGATGCAGGAACACAGAGACTCCAGGAGCAGAATCTGCTGAGGTTTATGCAGAAACAGAGGAATGGCAGCTGTAACTTTCAACAGCCTTTTTATACTGACACACTATTCAACCCAAAATCTAATTAAACCGAGGATCACACAATATAATAAGTCAAGGCGTATAATAAATAAACAAGGTCCCCTCGTCGTATTTCACGATTGCAATGAACACTGCTGCGAAATTAGTTTGAAGAGCAGTGATTCTTCACTTAGTAAGCAACAAGATGTAAAGATGCCGCGTGTTAAGGGTTTGAGCTTGTTTACTAAAAAAATTAAATGTTTGGCAAACATTGTATTTGGCACAAAAACACAGAGACTGCAGATGGTCGAAATGCTGCAGATGTTGACATGGAGTACTAAAGATCCAATGGATGCACACTACAAGATTCCCTGCCTGCTATTGTTAATACATTAGCACCAGCAAAGTGTTGCCAGTAGCTGCACAATGACATCTGATAAATTGAAAGCACAGAAGTTGTTTACAGAGGGTTTGCACTGATGGGACCCTGACAATGTCAGCATGATTACAGGACATCCACAAAGCATAAAATGCAGTGGAGAACATGTCAGTGGAGCACTCAGATTGATGAAAACGGACATGGCTAGGTGGGTTAGGGAGTGGCGGTTGCCAAATGACAAAAATGATGGTGGAAAAACATCAAAACCAGCAGTGTGAAATGCATTAACATTTTGGGCTGCAGGACAACAACTCTGAAAGCAATTCAAGCCCGCCCACTTATTTTTCTCTTGAATCAGCTGAGCCAACGTTGATGTCTTCATTCCCACTAATGGCCACTCCTTCTGAGTACTGTTGGCAAACATGTCAACTTTAGGTTTTTCTTTAACTTTAGTTATTTCTGATGAAGTGGTGATAGAGAATGAGCAATGGTTATCATGGAAAGACAGCAGGGAGTGTGATTCATGGTGCACAGGCCACTCTGGCGTGGGCTTGTCTCCAAGAGCTTACAGTCATACAGCTGTACATATGCAGACGTGTGTTGAGATCGACCGAGTAGAGGAACTTTGTAACTTTAGCACATGCTTTGGTAATAATTGGAAACGAAGGCCAGGGCACTACATCTTTCATTTCAAATCAGAAGAAATTACATTTAAAGCTTAATTTAATTAGACAGACTGAGACTTTCTGCAACAATCATTTTCAAAATCCCGTTAGCCATGTTAACAACTGACAACATAAAACACAAACAACAGCTGGTAACGGAAAAAAAAAGTCCCCAAACTGTTTGGTCCAAAAACACCTAATCTTCCCCAAGCTTTATGACAATTAGTCAGGGAATGGCTTTTGAACATTAATAGTAACAGCTGCCTGAGCAATGGACCAATTATGGCCTGGGGAAGAAAAAGTTAACACTGAACCCCGACAGTGCTAGCAACATACGATAAACGGTAAGACGCTAAGGTGTAAAAGGATATGTATTTGTGCATGGTGGTGTTATTGAACCTTGGATTTATAGCGCAGCAGTAAACCTGAAAGAGACCGAAACCTTCACTCCTTCAGCTCCTACTATACAGCATAATAGTTATGTGTCTGTGTGTCCTCTGGCAGAGAAAAACGTAAACAACATATATTTGAGAGAAAATGGCAGCACCCGGTGCACAGCCTGTGGTCCAACTTTCGCATGAAGTCTCAGGGCATCTTTAATGAATTATGACACGGCTTCCTTCCCCATCTCTCATGCTCATACATCCACACATACATTTACTTTCTGGTCATTTAAACAACCCCAACCTCCTCAATGTTGGTGCCACAGGAGGAATTAAAGTCAAAGTAATAGGCCTTTCTGACTAAAATGAAAGGGATAAGGAGAGGCAAGATGAAATGAATGGCAAAAGTTTATTTTAAATCAGTCTGTCAGTCTAAATTAGTGGAGATGAATAATAGTTTGGACTGAAAGAGTATGACAGATGTGGGAGTAGGAAAGACATTTAAGGGGATAGTTAGAGACTGAAATAAATAGAAAAAGAGAGACATAGTGACAGTAAGAGATGCTGATAGAGAGAAAATCCTGAGTGTCCTGTTGCAACGACAAAAAGACAAAAGATTGTGACTGAGAAAGACACACTGTTGGTGTGTGACGGCACTAGGGTAATCTTGGCGAGGATGATGATGAGGAAGAGGAAGAGGGTGGTCATTAAGATTAAAACAGTGTGTGATGGTTGTAGTTCGACTTCTGGACCCTAGGGATGGAAGACAGACAGCCGGCTGTCTGGCAGGCTAGCAGACAGAGAGTCCTGAGGGAGTTCCAGCTCTCAGTGGGTGCCATTACCTGTCAGTCAGCATATCTCCCTCAACAGGCCTGGCCTACAGATAGAGCCACTGGCATGTAATTGTCTGGAAGGCCAAGGGAGACCAGCGGTCGGTTTGATGAGAGGAAAAGAGGGAAAGGTTAAGAGGGAGAAAAGAAATACGAGCACAATGCTGATGACGGAAAGAAAGACATCGGCTTGTTATAAGGAAAGTCAGTAAGTGCTTCTCAACTCCTGGGAAACTTATAGAGACTATATATATATATATATTAGTGCTGGGCAAAGATAAACAAATTGAATCGATTAATCGTATGATTTTTCTGTGATTAACAGCGATTAATCACATATATTGCCAAAATTCAATAATTAATTAAAAACTAGTGTATTGCAAGTACAGGTACCAGAAGAAACATTTGTCTTTTATCAGGGAACGGCATGAACAGTGTATGTTCAGTAGTTATGGTCCCTGTAGAGTGACGTTAAGTGGTTATGGTCCCTGTAGAGTGACGTTAAGTGGGACTAGAGTTCGGTTGAGTTGCCCTCCTGGCTCCAGCGAGGGAACACTCGCTTCTGATCAGCTGGACTACTCTGATCATTGTTTTGTTTGTTTTATTCTTTGCTGTTTTTTCCTTCCCGATCCATTAGGGAAATAAAGATCCTGAATCTTAAAGTCTGCTGCGTGAGCGTGCGTTTGGGTCCTCCACACCACACAACCCTAACAGCTGTAATTTACTGTGCAGGGACCTTTTAGCCTTTACAGCCTGTTGATTTCCTTTTAGAGAATCTCAGTCAAAGAAAGATAAATACAGGTTGAGCAGGTACTAACAGTTAGTTTATGTGGCCAAGAACCTTTCTGCATTTGTTCAGAACTTTGTCAAACGCACTGCAATCATATTTCTTTCACTACTAAGTGTCCTGACTTGATTGTAAACGGTCCACTGCTGAGCAACATGATTACAATGTTCCGCCCACGTTTCTGAAACATGTCTGTCTTCTGTTGCCATGACAGTCAAAGCACATGAATGCAGCACCCAGTTCATCACCATAGTGAACTGTAACTCTGAGATAACTGTGGTACCCAGCGATGTCCAGTCGTCTCCAGTGAGAGCAACAGTTGGTGCACGTTGTAACGCCGCCATCTTTGTAGTCCGCTCCATTTCATACACATCGACGGTGCGTCTTGATACGTCTCATACGCTCCTCAGACCGACCTCTTCCCCTGCAGGAAGCGGCCTGCAGTCTGCTGCTCTCCACTTGGCCGAGGCATGTGTTCATTGTTCATGTGTTCATTGTTCATGTGTTCATTGTTCATGTGTTCATTGTTCCTGCGTTGGTTTATCCACAGTAGTCTGATGAGGTTTCACTCCACTGGTTGTTTGGTAGCTCGTTGGCATCAATGCTGTGTGACGCCTTTAAGACGTACTTCATGCTCGTGGTACTTCATGCTCGTGGTACTTCATGCTCGTAGTACTTCATTGCTCGTATACTTTATGCTTGTGGTACTTCATGCTTGTGGTACTTCATGCTCGTATACTTCATGCTCGTAGTACTTCATTGCTCGTATACTTTATGCTTGTGGTACTTCATGCTTGTGGTACTTCATGCTCTTGGTACTTCATGCTTGTGGTACTTCATGCTCGTGGTACTTCATGCTCGTGGTACTTCATTGCTCGTGGTACTTCATGCTCGTATACTTCATGCTCGTGGTACTTCATGCTTGTGGTACTTCATGCTTGTGGTACTTCATGCTTGTGGTACTTCATGCTCGTGGTACTTCATGCTCGTAGTACTTCATGCTCGTATACTTCATGCTTGTGGTACTTCATGCTTGTGGTACTTCATTGCTCGTGGTACTTCATGCTCGTATACTTCATGCTTGTGGTACTTCATGCTCGTGGTACTTCATGCTCGTGGTACTTCATGTTCGTGGTACTTCATGCTCGTAGTACTTCATGCTCGTATACTTCATGCTTGTGGCACTTCATGCTCGTGGTGGTACTTCATGCTCGTGGTGGTACTTCATGCTCGTGGTACTTCATGCTCGTGGTACTTCATGTTCGTGGTACTTCATGCTCGTAGTACTTCATGCTCGTATACTTCATGCTCGTGGTGGTACTTCATGCTCGTGGTGGTACTTCATGCTCTTGGTACTTCATTGCTCGTGGTACTTCGTGCTCGTGGTACTTCGTGCTCGTGGTACTTCGTGCTCGTAGTGGTACTTCGTGCTTGTAGTGGTACTTCGTGCTCGTAGTGGTACTTTGTGCTCGTAGTGGTACTTCGTGCTCGTAGTGGTACTTTGTGCTCGTAGTGGTACTTCAAGCTCGTAGTCCTCCGGTGATGAGATAACTCCAGTTTGAGTGGTTACAAATAACTTTGATTTTATCAACTACGCCGTCTGGTAGAGATTTAAAATGAAAATGTTCAATTAAAAGTGCATTTCTCCATGTTCTCGGTTCATGTGTTCAGCGGCATTAAGCCCCTCCCAATGCAAAACAAATAATGCCGTTAACGCATTAAAAAAATCATTGTCGACGTTAATGGATTGCTACGGTAACATATTTATAACGCTAATATATATATATATATATATATATATATATATATATATATATATATATAGTCAAAGCCTGCAGTAACACGGTAGTATATGTACTGTAATAGCATGTATTACCTGATGTAACCTCAGAGACACAAATAGACTGCTGACCAAAAGCAGCAACGTGCAGGAGCTTCTGGCATTTTGAAATGGTTTTTTTAACCTGCAGTAAACTGACCTTTATCATTGAAGAAGATGCCTTACAGTGGATGACAGAAGCACTTGTTTCATAACAGTCTGAGGGAAAGACGTCAAAGAACTCTGATTCACGCCCGTTCAGTGCGATGTAGAGCTTAAGGACACCAAATGACAGATCATAAAACAGGTGCCAACAAGTATACACTGTGCTGAAGGACCTGAAACATGCCATACACATAGCACAGAGACACTATAATTACATGAGGGCACCACAATAGGACCGTAAAGCTGAGTCGCACTGAATTCTCATATATATATATATATATATATATATATATATATACACACTCTGTATTATATGCCAAAAATGGATTGTAAGAGGAGAAAGATGTTTTCTATATTGTGATTTGAATCATACAGTTACACACACAGTCTGGTGAACATTTCAAAGGGAAAGAAGATACTGGACCATTCTCCAGTTATTCGTTAGTACCATACAGCTGTTTCCTGTATCTTTGAGCCTTTGGAGCCTTTGACGTGACAGTCTGGGTAAAATGGACAGACATTCAGCCACTCCAATGGGTTAAGAGCCCCCGAGGGGGTCAACGCTCATCCTGTGGCTTTGGGCATTGCTACAGTGTGTAAAGGATGAAAAGGACATTAGCAACCTTAGTCTCAATCACTCATCTCTCCTCCTCTTAGTCCGTCTCATTCTGTTTACCTTCCTTTATTTCTTTCTCTCGTTCACATTGGAGAGGAAGTATACTCACACACTGAGTGATGTCCACTGCACATGATGTATAGCGTTTTTTCTCACCATTGCAATAGGACAAGCAATGGTACTGCTTAAGTCATGGACTCTGTTAGTATCCATCACCTGCAGCGACAAAACCAAAGCTCCTTTTGACCTTCAACAGTATCAGCACTCGTACATACTGGATATGCCCTGATATAAGCTAATAGTCATACATCGTTTCCCCTCTTCCTCGCTATTGCTTTCCTTTTCCTTTTGCACTTTTAGGAGACAAAAGATGATATGCTTTGTCGCCATTTCCCATTACCATCTGACCCAATCAATAAACATTAAGTCATTATGGGGGAAGTCATTGGCTGAAAACACACGTCAAAACAATCTAATGAAAGATTGAGAAGAGGCCAGGGATGGACTCAGATTAGGATTTTGGATAGCTTGAATTGAATCAACTAAAATTCTATGCAAAACAAGAATCACATGAGAAAGTAGAAAGTAGTGGGAACTGTGACACAATTTGAGATAGCAGTCGGATAGGATTGAGCATGGTCTGAAAGAGAGATACTGATGAGTCTAAGTTTATCTTCACGTTGATGGTGTGAGAGATTCATACTGGGCTTCAGGGGACAATGGGCTGTCCTCAACAGACATAAAGTACCTGACTACAAAGATAAGAAGCAGGAAGAGAACACAGAGATGTACAGAGAAAAGGCTTGGAGAGATGTCCAGAGGGTGGAAGAGCAAGAGAAGTAATTTGTGAGAGTTGGGGTGCGCAGCGTGAGCAGGATGTATCTGAGGGCATCCAAAGTTCAATCTTAATAAAGCTCCAGGGAGAACAGCCCTGGGCTCTGTGTCCCACAGCCACTGCTGTACCTCCAGGGATATCATGCCCTCTGCTTCTACAGAAACGGTACCCCTGGTTCTTCCTCTCTCTTGCTGTTTCTACTATCTGGTGCTTCAACTGAGGGCTATGTGTGCCTCATTATACCTGCACCTCAACAGTGCATTGGTGGGACCTAACGCCACCATGGCACTTCTCGATCGCTCACACATAAATACATACATGCAGCTCCATAAATGTGTCCTGAAAGTTGAGTAGGTGTCGGATGTTATCACGCCGGTACGAGCTACTAAGGTTTCCCTCGTGAAGAGAACAGGAGTGTTGACCATGTAAATGGTCGGCCTCGAGAGATGTGTAAGGGTAAACACTGTCTGCTGTTCTGATGCTGTGTGTTTCTATGTGTAGCTCTGCTTACATGTGTGAGTAAGAAACAAAAAGGGCAATATCCTTTTGTCGTCGGGGGTTGTAATAGGACCAGTGGACCATTGTGTATGCAGCTGATAACGTGAGGAACCCAGGGACAGGACAGAGGACACAGGTGAGTGGGAGTGGACGGTAATCCACCGCGCTCCCCTACAGGACAGCACTCTGTGTAATCGTAGTTAAGGAGATAGGAGAAATACAAGAGGGACAATCATCCACTGACCCTGAGCAGTCAGAGAGCCGGTGATGGAGACCGGAGAGGCAAAAGAGGAAAGGAGAAGAGCTACGCAAACAAGCATGCTAACACACAGTGACACCTGGAGACCTGTCAATTGATTCAGTGCAGAGCCAGTTAATAACACAGTTGGCTGCCCGGGGAAAATATCCTACCTGTCTGTGCACAGTTAATAGACTGTGACACTGCCCTATGTCCCAGTAGTGTGTGTGTGTGTGTGTGTGTGTGTGTGTGTGTGTGTGTATTTGATTGTTTAATTGTGCCTGTGCTTATCTTAACCAACAGTGTCTATGATGTCCTGCCATGTAATTTGTCATTTCTCCACCACCTGTACCCTAATCCATCTGATTCTTGTCAAGACCGAACAAAGACTAGAACCCATACGCACGACTCAAGGCAAAGTAACAACAAAACATTTAATTAATTAACTAGAACAAACAAACAGAAAATCTACATGAACAAAGTAACAAATGGAAATGGCTGGTTCTCTGGCACAAAAGACAAGACGAACTGGCCCCGGACAAAGGGAGACGCAGACCATATACACACAGGGTAAGGGCACAGGTGGAAACAATCAGGGGCGAGGCAGCCAATCAGACCAGAGGAGAAACACACAGGGGGAGGAGCAAGTTTGCCTGAAACAAGAGGAGAGTTGACCTTCAAAATAAAACAGGAAATCACGAGACAACATGGACACAAGACACAAAACTTTTCCTGGACATGACAATTCTTTGCTGTTCACTAGTCCGAGCTCATTACTTTTTAACTCATTGGATATATGATGGCTGAGATGTTATGACTTAAAGTAATATGCACTGGCCAATTTAAAATCATCAAATTTAGCAAAAACTAAATGTAATGCTTAATGCCATTTTCACTATGGTTTTACTGTAAAATGTATCGCCAAAAGGAATGGAAAATAAAATGGGACGGGACAACATATTTGAATTATTGTTAATCAACATCAAAAGGTTTATTTTCATAAAAACACATAATCATGTTTACTTGATTTACTGCCAAGGCAAAACACTCACTAAACAGTGTTTACGAAGAAAAGAATAAGCCCATGAAAGCACTTCTGTGTGTCAGCTAAAAATATCCAGAATTAAACTGAGTCACACAACTTGAGTACTGCACCCTGGTCAACATCAGACTGATTTCATTGCAATCTATGTCTTTTTTTAGTCCAGCTATTTTTTCTTTCCTTTGATTTTCATCCACTGTGTCCTTATTCATGTTTTCTTTGTTCTTGCTATATTCTAATGTTTTATGGAAACCCAACCCACCCTTTTTTATCAAATCCATTCATATGAGCCATATCTCCATCTTTCCTTTCTTATAACCTTAAATACTTAAGGAAACTACATTGAATTTGACATTCTTATGTTAATGTACAATACAAACACTAAACAGACTTGAATATAGTCAAAAGCATAGTTAACTGGGCAGCATTGATACCACAACATGGATTGTGTTGCCTCTCAGAAACCACAGATTGTTTCTGACAATTCACTACCATCATCCCTTATGACGGAAGTCTTATTGATCAGTCTCCCTTGCTTGAGTGGAATCACGGAAATGAACCACATTTCCTGTAACTAAATCATAACTGTTGAGCTCTGCTGTCCTCACAGACAGAAACATATCTGGTGAAAAACTTACCTCGAGCTCCAAACAAACCAACTAAAAGTCCCTCCCAAGGTTAGTAAACCTCTAAGCAAGCTTCCATCCCCTGCCTCCAGGCGAAGAGTCAGGTAAATTAACCATTAACACCTGGCAATTCATTTAAAATAAAACAGCAGGCAATGCCATAGATGTGCACACAGATACAAAGATGGATGAAGGCTTGGTGTTGGTGTTAGCGCACATGAAGGTGCACACACTTACACACAAAAGGCATCTGTGTGTCAATAGAGGTAGTGCTCGAGGCAAGGGTGGCATCTGCCCACGGCTGGGACAGCCTCAGTAATGGCAGAGGGCCTGGCAACAGCTGGTAAGGGACGCTCTGAGGATTCGCCAAACTCTTCACTGCGAGCCATGATCAAAGATGTGGCATAATGGAGTGGGAATGGCATAACGGGGTGTCAAGGGAGGAGTCTGCCATAGGAGAGGGGTCTCCATACGCACACGTGTGTGTGTGTGTGTGTGCGTGTGTGTGTGTGTGTGTGTGTGTGTATAATTTGCTCATGCAGGTACAAAATGGATGGATGAGATAAGAAAAGCCATTTGACAGCAGAGCACAGCAATCAAATCAGTTTGCAAAAACACCAACTTGTTATTAGGAGGTCGGTAATAACAGACTAACATGACCGATTCACTGCAAGAATATCCTTTCTGAAAGATGTTTTGGTAAATGTTAAATCTAGCAGTAATGCTTGAGAAAATGTGGATTATAAATGTAAATTATAAATGGTCCCAACTTCACTTATGCGCTATTGATTGTATGCCTATCAGATGTGCAAGTTACCAAACAAAGGTTCTAAGATAGCAAATGTAATCGAATTTAGTAAACCACCAGAGTAGCAGGCTGAATTCAGAGGTTATGTTTTCTTTTCAACATCAGCAATACATTAAACATGATGCCCCAGGCGACTGTTGTTGTTGAGCCAACACACATTTATGAAACACTGAGCTAGCCTGAGGCTACTGTAATACATTTATGGCGTTGGCATTTCAATAATTGAATGCACCCTGTATTTCTTAAATTTGAAGCCTTTGCTTTTAATGGCTGTTGACTCAGATAGCTGTTCTGAAAACAGTTGTTTCTAAGGTTTTATACTCAACTTAAATAAGTCATCTTTATATCGGTATGTTTATCTTTTATCCAACATATCTTTCCATCCATTGTCTTGTCTTGTTTGTTATTGAAGTTTGTAAAAATACAGCCAGCAGATATTGGACATGGCCCCCAATGTTTGACACCACCCAAGACACCCCGCTTGCCCACATATGTAAGCACTCGCCCAGCTCCACAAGACCTGCAGACAGATTATGTCCCCGTTGTTGCACTCGGATTTGTTATTTGGTCAAGGTGCCTGTACAGAGTGTGCTGGGACCCGGGGGGATACAGTGAACCTCTGTAAAGCTCCATGTCAGATGAAGGGCTGCAGCTGTTAACTCCACATGAACTGGAGGAGACACTTGATCATCTTTACCGTCTGCAGGTCAACAGTGACAAGCAGCACAAGAGAAATTGCAAATACGAATTGGGAGAAAGAAGGAAAACAAACGAGAAACCATACTGTATAAAAAAAACGAATTACACTTCAGAGAGAAATAATAACAATTCCTAGCTGCACCCTCTCACAGCCCCCAAGGACTGAAGTGAGAAAACAGGAGAGAAAAAACAACATCCATGATAGGTCAATGAAGCTGCTTGTCCATAGCACCAGGCTGCCCAATCTCAACTATTACTGGGGTTTTTCTGCACTAATGGAGCAAATCCCATACAAACTGTCTGAGATGTTCCAAGCCCACGCCCATTAGCTTCAGTATGCTGCCATCAAATTGAGCTATAAAGTCGTACATGCGTCTCACCCATACCACAAGGACAATGTGTACATGTGCTATAAGTGTGTTTGTGTGTGTGTGAAAGACAGTGAAGACCACTCTCCATAATTAATTGGACAGAGATAGTTCCCTGTAATGTCAACCATGTGTCAGAGTCCCAGTTAACTCAATAACATGACATCATTAGAGCCCACATGCGGTTTCCATTATAACTCCTGTATACTCCACACTGATCTCAACGCCTTGCGTTAAAGAATGAAGGGCTAATAATTAGTTTAGTTAAAAATAGGTATGTAACCAACCTACCATCCTGTCATCCCTGAACATAAACTACCTGCAATATTATCATTACTTACAATTCTATAGATGCCATTATAGAGATGACAAGGTATTTAAAAAAATAACTTTCCTTTTAAGAAATGTTAGGTAAGCAGGACAAAACTTTTCAAAGTAAATTGAATTTGATGAAAACATAAAAAAATGGTACATTGTTATTTTCTCCATTAAAACACATTAAATGCTAGTAAGCTACTTTCTAGATGTTGCTGGCAGGACTCATTTATTTTGTTAGTTTCTAAATAGGAAATACATATATATCTTTTTTTATGTTAGTGACATTATGTGAAAATGAATTAGTTCCATTGTAGCTTTCTTCAAACCAATGTGATATATGATAATGCCTAGGTTTCTACTTTTTCATAAGTAATGTTGTGTTAAAGCGATGCAGAACACAATGTAACGGCCACTAATGATGTAGCCGTCAAAGCATAAAGATCGTACCACTGTAACAAGTAGCTAAATGAGCAGATATCAGAAAGGTTTAAAAATATACAGATAGAGAGAGAAAATACATGTTGTTGTTGATGCCCAAGTACTGTATATGCATGAGCTAGTGTATTCATCCGTATGCCGTTGGCATTGATGTTGTGTTGTTCTGCTCTAATCAAAACCCAGTCAACAAAAGCTGTTTTTCCTGCAAAAAACTGAACATTTACAGAATTAATAGATATATTTTCATGAATCAAGGCGTAAGTAACAATGGCACAAGTTCATGGAGTTGGCCTGGTTGGCCGTGGCAACACATATTTAGTTATTAATCAAATCATCTCCTCTAATTTATTTTAAGAGCATAGCTCTCTCCACAAAGCGCCAACTGTAATGGACGACGAGAGTCAAGATCAGCTGCACAAAACCAGCTACTGCTAGGAGGAAATTAATGTGTATGTCTGGGTGATGCAGTGTTGTAAGACGCAAATGTGAAACGATTAATAATAAACAAAGGGAAAACCTTTACGGCTTCTTCAACGCAGGGCGAAGTAATAATGTGTTGCCTCAGCAAGTAAACAGGGTCTTAAAACAATCTAAGGGATATGGAGTGAATGCACGAGTCACAATGTTCCTCTTAGGTTGATGTGCAACATCTGAGTTTTCTATATGGAGAGACAGGAAGGAACCGCTGGTCAAATGTACCACCTGAATTTCTGAGGCAAAATGTGATGATTTGAGATGATGAAAGAGAAACAGTGGTTCCCAATATTTTAGGGATAGGATGATAGCTCACTGCTGCAAAAGCAATACGATCAACTTGATTAATGTTGAATTGCAAGAAATTCGTTGCAATCAAATCCTTGATACATTATAGAATGCATACAACAATAGTCAGGTAGCAGCTGACCATCAACACAGGTCATTCCTTGGTAATGTGATGGGGATAATCCACAAAAGTCCTTATCCTGTGCCAAAATACATTCTAAATTGGATCTAACCTCTTTAAGTTGAGGCCTCAGCAGTGAGTTAGACAAATCAAGTGAGTATTTTTCAATGTTTGTCTTTTCAGAACTAAATTATTTGTTTTACTATCCCTCCAACACAATGAAAATTATTGTTTGGGGAATTCTGTTCCATACAACATTTGACTTTGTTGATTTGATGAACTGCTGAAGCCTCATGCTAAACTCAGATCAACTTTTTTTGTGGGGAATGACGACATTAGTGCATTAGGAAGGAATGTTTTAATAACTATGAACTATGAAGTATAACAAATTTTAACATACGGGAAATAAATGCTCTTCTGTAGATTCAAAATTACATTACTGCAGCCATTCAGTGGAAAGAATGAATCGACAGCCAAACTTAATAATGAATGTATAAAGGCTGTGACATCTCCATATCAGCATTCACCTCATACCATGATTTTGCTCTACAACGCCATGGTTATATCCTTCATTCTATACCAAGACTATAAAGCACAGTTATACTGTTCATGTGCTCATTTTTAAACTAAGCTCATTCCTTCTGACTTTATCAATCCCAGTGAGAATACATTAATTCAGAGGGGTGTGTTTTGTGCGTGCGTTTGAAACTAAGTATAGTGACTTTATCAGATTGACTGAATAATGTATGTGGTAAGCACAGGAGCAAAGTCGTGTGCATAATTGCACAACATCACTCCTATCTGCCATTCCTGCCATTAACTAAACGTTTGGTCCCAGCACCTGCCCCGGTAATTAAAACCTTAGAGATTAATCATAAACTCCCCCTCTTTCAGATGATGCTGAGGTTGAGATTTGTCTCTGCATGTACATGTGCTCCATTTGACTCAAACCATACAATGTCCTCCCATAAAGTGCAGAGCAACCGTTTAAACTGGATGACTGACTTCTGTGTGACAAAGACATGTTTTGCCTCCAGGCACACACAATATTATTTAGTTAAGCTCCATTTTCTTTCTGATATTTCCTCATTCCATTTGCATCTTAGTGTAACAAAGATAACTGGGCAGTTGGCTCATGTAACAAGGGGTCACCTAAAAGGGCTTTAGCTCAGATGTGCCCTGTAGCTTGTGCATTCACATATTAATTAACATAAGGACTTGTACAACACAACTACAAGCAGGGAGATTAACCATGAAGTCTAGTCACATGGCTCCCAGGTAGATATAAGTCTCTACTTTAGCCTCCGTTCATAAGACACGTGAGAAAATGTCCCTTCAGAGGAACGAAGGCTACAATTCAAAACAACACATTCCCTCACAGTACTTTACTCTTCTTCCTTTCCAACACGCCATCTTCCCTGTTCTTCAAGTGACAGTGAGTTAAATGAGTTCATAGATGTCAACTGAAGTCAAGAGTATTTAAGGGCAAAACAAACCTGACTGGAGGCAAGGGCACAATGACTAAGCCATGGTGGTTCCAGCAGCCAGCCTTAATAAGTCACTGTGAGTGTGCATAGGGTTGATGGAATTGACAGTGTGCTACTGCTGACTGGTCAGTTTTAGCTCAGCAGGGCTAATTCCACTATTAGAGCCTACCTGTGGGCTTGAATTCCGGCGATCCCCCCTCCATGCCCCAAGTGACCAGACACACAAAGGACAGTACATACAAGACCAAACACCAAACACCAGCCCAGTCTCCCTAGACATTATAATCATACTGGATGATGTACAGTACATGTTGTATGCCCAATGCCTACATCAGTGCGAGGAGTTTCAAACTTGCACTTTAGCATGAAAAGTCCGACATGCTCATCCACTTTCATGCTAAAGTACAAGTTTGAAACAATGAGTACTTTTCTAGGCCAAAACTATTACCGTCACTGGTGTTTTACTTGCCTCAGCTTTACTATACCTTGACCATACTGTAGCTGGTAGTCATGCACCATTACTGTTGGAATAAATCCTTTAAAAAAAATGCATACAATGTGAAAAATACATTTGAAGTATCCATCATTTTGTTAAATTGAGTGCAGACTCTGAAATAACACACAATCCCTATTCACAGCACACAAAAAAAGTGTTATTTAATATTTCTGAACGTGTAATGTTAGGTTACTGGTATTTAAATTTCTAGGTAGCACACACACAAATGCATTTTTATGAGGACTTCCCCTGTGGCTACAGCTCAAAGAAAGGGAGCTAGTGTATGTCGGTCTCCTACTGAGTGTGGAAAAGAAAGCACAAGATTTGCCTGACTATTTCCTGTGGAGTCTGGTTGCTGCTCCCTCAATACTCACGGGTGCTCTGGAAGTGTTCTTTTAGAGTAATGTTAGAAACACTTTGCGTTTATGAAACCTGAAAAGGTTTCATGTAGTGTGTGTGTGTGTGTGTGTGTGAGTTGTGAGTACAGCGATAGGTTTCACAGATCATTCATGCCCCAGTATTTATTTGTGTCTGAAGTTTTGACTTAAGTTAAGTTATGGATATGTCTAGGGTGTCAGTTCAGCTCCACACCTTCTTTCTTTTAATAGTTGTTTTCATTTGGTCTGTCTGGTTACTAACTCTCTTGTAATTTCAGACCCGGTCATTCACACCTGATCGTCCTTCATTCCCTTCACCTGGTTCTCACTCCCATCTCACCTGCAGCCCATTCCCTCGTTAGTCACTCACTACTTAGGTCCCCTCACTTGCACTTTTCCTCTGCCATATTGTCTTGTTTTCAAACCAAGTTCTCCAGCATGTTATTGTTTGTTTCTTGTTCCTGAAAATATTCTGTTCCTGTTGCAAGTTCAGTAAAGGATTATTTCTTGCTACCTCCATTTTGTTCATCGTGCTTGGGTCCCTGGTCTTCGATCCGTGACAGTGTCATACTGATTCAGTAGTGAAAACACTAGTAAAACAGATAAAGATGGATATAGGTGATCAAGACAGAAGAAAATGAAATTAGGGGAAAATACTGTTTACTCACTGCATGTTATAATCATTAAAAAGCCAAAGCAGAGTGTGTATACATTGATTATACCTTCAGTAGCTTGCATAGCATAGTACTAACGCTAGTTCATCATGTGCTAACTTCTCAACTAATATTAGCTCAAAAGGTTTTAACTTGGAAACGTAGCGTTTTTAGCTCAAAATTCACACAAAACCAGCCCAAAAGTGAAGAAACTCTGTAACATGAGGGTCTATGGACCGTGGTCAAAGCTGGCCAATCCTGCGCTATGATTGGTCAGTCTATATTTGAGGGGCCAGATTTAGGTAAATTACGAGACAATTAGGTGTCAAACTTGATTGGGGTTTATTTGTATGAATTAGTTGATTTTCAGCTGATGACATGATTTATGAATTTGGTAAATGTTATATGGTGTTGTCAGCACTTCCGACGACTCAGAGCACTTTTACACGACATGTCATTCACGTTCCCGTTCACGCTCATGCATCCACTGATGGAAGGGGCTATCATAAAGGAGCCACCTGCCCACGTTTATACCCATTCACCCACTTGGCAAAACATCTCCTGAACTAATGCGAACTTCATTAGGTACATCATTAATGAACATAGTTACGTGTTAGATGTTCCAACATCAGAAGCATTGTTGTCGTTTTAGTGCTGAGAACTCTATATTGAAAATGTATCCACTGAATAACAAAAAGTTATAAAAATACCTCCTGTTATCTGGAATTGACAAAGATAGAGCTGAACAATGTACTTATAATAAGTGAAATGTATCCACTGAATAAAAAACTAAAAGAATACCTCCTGTTATCTGGAAATGACAAAAATAGAGCTGAGCACTGTACTTATTCAAAACAATATGCTATGACCAAAACACTATATTCAAATGTTGAAAGTTTACTAATTTGGCATAGTATGAAATAAATCAAGGTACTTGATCCTTTTGTATTACAGAAATTATGTTAATAATGAATGTTAATAAAACAAATTAAATGATACCATACTGCTAATTGTATATTTGAAAACAGAAAACTTCAACATATTTTTTAGAGTGCAGAACTCCTCCAGGTTTGTCTGCAATGAACTTTACTTTAATGTTTGATTGCATGAATACATCCCACAATTGGCTAGTCTCCTGTCTAGAGTGTATCAGACGTGTCTCAGACAAAGATAAGCTCTCATTTCAAGCAAATGTCGGCAAAACCGTTATTGATGTAAAAGGCCAAAATTACATAATATGTAATTGCCAAAAGGTGGCAAGCAATGTGGGATGATCGGAGAAGGAAAATATTGTGTTTTTTTTATTGAGAGGAAATGTATGACTTTCAGGCATCTGTTAAGCATGCCTATGGGCATCTGAGAGGCTCGAAAGTTAATGAATAAATGGGCAAAGAAAAGCAACAACAATAGAGAGCCTAGCTTCTGAGGTGTCCCCAAGTAGGCTACCCACTAACAAGCAATGTGATCTTTCATGAAATGTCAGTGGCAGCAGAGTATCTCTTTTTTATTAAATTCCCCTGCGACCCCTTGCATAGCTCATTCCAAGTAAATGGCTGTATATTGACAATGCATACAAGTCTTAAAAGTAGATTCAATGATAATCAATGAAACAAACTACATATTGATATATTTAAAAGTGGAATAACATGCACAGTTAAAACAGGTCACTGATTGATCCATATATGAATATTTAGCAAGTTGTTTTAAAGGTTAATGAATATATATATATATATATATATATATATTTATTGTCCATGTGGCATGACATTAAAGCACATTTGACATGTTATTTCGGGCATTTTAATGCAAAACAAATCATTATCAGGGAAGGTTTTGGTTCCACAAATTATGAACAATAACAATGGTTGGAGGAGATATTTTGTGTTGTATTTCCATAACAACAATACATATTAATAAATACTCTGGTTAAAGAGAGACTACACATGCTCTAAAAACTATATCCAAAGCCCCTTCTCAGCAGACAGCACATTTAAGGTGAGCGAAAGGATATCTGCCAAGGAAATTTCATGGCACTTGTGTGAGCCGATACCCAGTGGGTTCCAACAGCTCAATTTGGCTCGGTCTCAAAGGACAAGGCGGGTAAAGACCAAGGAGAGGAAACATTCTGAGGGCTTCAGAGAGAGGAGAGAACCTGATGTGAATTTTGTTTATTTCAATAGGTGCTATAAGACAGAAGAAATCTCTGATGACACCTCCTTTTGCCGTTTGATTTAGGAGATAATTGGCCCTTATATTCTATAATTGAACTGGACATAGGCTCTTGTTCTGTTTTTGAGTGTGTGTGTGTGTGTGTGTTTGTCTTTTATGAGGGCTCTGCAGTGTAAGAGAAAATAGACGGTGTTGATGAACGTAGTGGTAATGAAGGACCATGTGGTTCTCTTGACTATTTTATGAGATGTTCATTCCCTAAACATCTGTAAAACACACCAGCAGTGATGTGTGTGTGTGTGTGTGTGTGTGTGTGTGTGTGAAGAGATGATTTCTCAAAGTTAGCATAAGCAGTCGCATATTCGACTGGATGAAAGTGGATGGCAGATGCTTTTTCACACAACAAAAAGCTGCACCATATGGTACTGAACAAGGATTTCAATGTAATATTATGCAAAATATTCCCTTGTTTAAATTATTTACTCAAGTAGCCAACATGTCTGAAGCAATAAGAGGTCTTCTCAACGGATTCTTCTGTCATGGTGTGAATTGATTTGGCCTCATATTTTTCATGTGTTTATCTGCTTGATCTAGTCTATTAAATATTTGTGATTAGTTAAAACATCACTTGTCTATGTGGTATATCCTAGTAGTAACTACACTCTATCAGTACTCTGCAACAACTTCCAACAACACTAGAAGTTAACACAGCAGGGGAACAATGAAGTGAAAGTGACCTTTTATTTGTACTTATCTTACCAATCAGAAGGTCTGTCAGGGGGCATACGTGCCAAATGATTTGAAAATGAAAGTAAATTGTCTCCCCAGATTTGCCAACAACACAACAGAGACAAAGATAAGTTCCTCACGGAACTTCCTGCTGGCTGCCGAATGGTCCTGGCGGGAATGTGGCCGGGGCAGGAGGTTGTTTTTGGCACTGATACATTCAGTGAAGGCCAGACAAGTGACATTACGCCAGGCAGGACTTGAGGGACAGCAACGTTAAATACCATCTCCTGGAGCACAAATGGCAGGGAGTTTGTTGTGGTGTTTGGGGGAATGTGGTGGTTTGCATGCCTTGAAATGTGTCTGTGTCTGTGCTTGTTCATATCTAGGTCTTGTACGGCCTTGTGCATAACACACACACACACACACACACACACACACACACACACACACACACACACACACACACACACACACACACACACACACACACACACACACACACACACACACACACACACACACACACACACACACACACAACAGACACAAACACATACTGACATTACTCTGGCAAAGAGACTCGTGCTGTGAGTAGATGACATTAAAGAAGAAACGCAACAGGCCAGATGTTTAATTATGCAGCAACGATGCAACATGACTGAGATAAACAAAAACTTCCTTCGCTGCGGAGATGCTTTTGTACAATCATTGTGGAAGAGAATGCAGAGACATCGGGCTGCTCGTCATTTATCCAACGATATTCACAAAAAAGTGATGATTTGTGCTTGGTGTTGTTGATACAATAAACTTTTCACCTGTGTTGTTTTGAAAATACAGCGATGATTTGAGGCATCATATTATGCAAAACAACTACAAATCCTCAGTGCTGGCAGAGCTGTGAAACACGGAGCAGACAGGAGAGTGACACAAAACATATCTTGCTCAAGCATAAGAAATGACAAGATACTGTTCAAAGTTGACAGTTGAGCTCACGCCATTTTGTCAAGGCTCCAAATACTGGAGGGATAAATAGATTCTCACACAATAGTAGAAGTGAAGATCAAAGGGAAAGATCAGAAATAGGCTTCATTTAAGATCTGATATGCATTTATGAGCCTGTAAAGCTGGAAATGTCTCAGAGTTAAGCTAAATCATTTTTTCATCATTACTGAAACACATTCCTCGAGAAATGAGTGCACTGAACTGCAGTTTTATAATGTCCTGGATTCAATTCACGGCTCAAGAAGAAGAGGCCAACTATTTGTATTCAATACTTTGACTTTACTTGATATTTAAATAGCCTTAAAATAACCAAATGTGGCTTTGTATATTGATTTTATGTTTATAATTTCCACCCTTTTCCCCTGATAACAAATCTTCCTCTCAGCTCCGCAAAGTTGACAACTAAAACAAGCCACTCACAGACCACGACGGGATCAGTCTGTGAGCTGTAGAATCAATCTGACTTCCAATTTCCATCTTTACACCTACTACCTAATTGTTTTCAATACAGAGCAAACACACACACACACACACACACACACACACACATCTAAGACAAGAGGTCTATACATAAATTAATGAAGAGAGTGTCAGTCAAATGTTTGGTAGACGGGGCGTGACAGGCTGTCAGCGACCTGCTGACCGTAGGAGAATAATAACAAGAAGGAACAACTCCCATTGGTTACCAACTGACTCTGTCAGGTTATGAGACTTTTGAACCACGCTTTCTCAGCTGCAACATCGAGTCCGTTTCAACCGTGGTCCAGCAATCTGCCACAATTACCAGAAGCAGAATATCACCGTGGTTTCTGCTACACATTGTACTGTTGTGTTAAATTGCTCAACCTGCCACAATAACACTAACTTAGCCAGAAACTATACTAATACTATTGTGTACTATTTTAAATGGTCCAGTGTTGACGCTGAGCAATCAAAATATATGCTATAATGTGTCAGTGAAATGTGTACTGAGCTTCACCTGACATTCACAACAGGGGGGAAAGCATCCTATATATAGAACATATTTGTATGTATATGGTACATTGTCGTATAGTCTTACATAGTTAACTCTACACAGATATTCAATTCATTTCTCTCTGCAATACACCATAGACCACATTAGTTTTTTCTGTATGCTGGGCCTGGTCTGGTGTATTTCAGAGCCAATTAGGACTGTGTTAAATCCACACATAAAGTTTGTAGTCACTTGATACCTCAAGCCATATGTGACTGTTTTTCTCAACACTTTTGATTGGATTTCTTTAGCCAATTTTTGCCATTAGAGACTGTGAAGTTAGACTGTTCTATAAATTTGAGCTGACACTTGAACAGCAATTTGCTTTAAACTTGATAATTAAAATGTGAAATTCATTCATTCACTGATTACCAATTACTATGGAAAATAAAACCTTTTATGTATGTACATATGGATATTCTAGAAGTGTGTTGAACGCGCTCTCTCTCTCTCTCTCTCTCTCTCTCTCTTTCTCTCTCTCTCTCTCTCTCTCTGAACCATTAATAATAAGACTTCCTGGGTCAACGTGTGTTTGCAACAGTTTTTCCACTGCTACCAGACTGTACAATATTACAATTCAGTCACACAAATTTACCGATTCTGAAGGAGAGCGGGCCACCAGAGGTGCTTCTCATCCACATGGCTAAGAAGAGCAGAAGCGCCCAGGCTGTGAGCATCTTCTATGACTCCTCATGGGTCCTGCCCCGGGGGTGCCCCTGTCACAGCCACCTGAAAAATATACAAAGCAGAGCACGCCATTTATACATCAACCCACATGAAGAGGGACACATACAATCCAGACCTGCAGACAGTGGTTTTCCTTCTCTCGCTCTCTCTATGATGGTAGACTAAAAGCCTGATTATTATTCTTACATCCTTGCATTGAGCTTAAGTGTACAGAGCCTTTGTCTCTTCATTTGTTGGTCCCAGCTGGTCTGAAAAAGTAATTAAGTAAGTAAGATTTTAGTAAGTCGTGGTCCTATTTAGAGTATCATATTCGGTAAAGCAGGGTATGCTTTAGGGCGTGGCTACCTTGTGATTGACAGATCACTGCCACCGGATTGTCCGGTTTGGGTTTTGTCCGACGGCATTAACCTTTTCACAGTGTGTTTTCATAAAAGTTCATTGTAACTGTTTTGGTCAACAACATGTCTTATTCACTGTTATTCATACAGTCTACTAGTGGTTACTTATTTTGCTGAAGGGCGCAACTTGTAGAAGGTATATAATTGTATTTATTTTACAGTAAGAGGTTGACCAAGAGGGGAAACCGACTGTATGCAAGTGGTCCATGCTAGTGGTCCAAATATGGTTGCTCTTCATGTCACTTCTTTCACGACTGCATTCAAGGCGTATGTCTTTTTATATTTATCCTGTTATTTGTCATTTAAATGTATGTACGACGAGAGCGTACGTGTAACCGGAGTCAAATTCCATGTATGTGCACACATACATGGCCAATAAAGCTGATTCTGATTCTGATTTAAAATGGTCAAAAATGCAAAAAAGCACAATATGTAAAAGGATATTGTCCAGTGTGTGCAATTCATTACCTATGATTCCCTGTAATTATTCATCTATACTTTAAATTGAGTCATAAGAGACCCACAGCAGTGAGGGAAATGAGGTGCATTGGGGCCTTTGCAGGGGGGGGGGGCATTATATTCTTACTCATGGGAATAGTTTAATGCAGGAGAAGCTGGGCCATTATGTATCAAAGATTTCAGAATGCCTAATCAGTCCTAATTACACCATAATTTAATCAGAGCTTGATACATTTTTTCGTTCAACTTGTTTAATAAATCACTCTCATCTCCTCTGGGATTTAGAAGACCAGCTGAGGTTTTAGGAGTTCCCAGTGGGTGGACAATGATAGTCAGCGTAAAGCCTCCAGCTGGGGTCGGCAACATTGGAGGAAAGCAAGTATCCAACTAAAGAAACCGTCTTATTATCTAGTTTTCAGCCACAGCACGCTACTTTTTGCCCACTATAGAGACACAGTGAACCACTAACTGATGAGCATGGTGGAGCATATTCCCTTCAGCAGACCAAACATACAGCTAAAATAAAGTAAATGTTGGAATTATGGTCAAAAACATGACTACAAATGGATGAATGTTGCTTATTTTCTACAGGATGTGTAAATAAGGTAAAGTTTACTGACAAGGTTGCCACATCAACTTATAAGGTGAAGATGTGTGTGAAAACAAATAGTTATTTCAGGTTTAAGATATAGCGTGTTTTGTGTGTGATTACGGTGCATTGTTATAGATGTAAACACTTTTCTTTATTTTGTTTTTGTATTGCATCAAATTAAGTGTGGTTCAGTCTGGCAGTGTTTTCAATGTTTTGATTGCATCCCAGAAATATTAAGAAAAAACACAACACAGCATCATTAATGTCAGAACCCAATTTGTGTGAAAGAGTGTAAAAAAATAAAAACTATGTATTCATGGTATTTTTTCTCCTTATTTTATTCCTTGAAATTATTCTTAGGTGCTTGATAAAAAGAAGTCCTGTTCTCTTTTTATCAAGGGACGGCGTTGCTATTTAATCTTTATTAAATGAAGTGAAGGCGTGGGTGGTTGTTTGGGACCGAGGGCAGCGTATTGTGTTCTGTCAGTGTTTATGTTGCACAGAATAGACCGTTTTTTAAGAAGTTGAAATAGGTCAGTGACTACAGGTCAGTGAAACCAGAGTGACAGTATTGTACTGAAAGGGAAATGAATAAAGGACTCTACGTTAGACAGGACAGGACAAACAAAGTCTCTTTTGACTCTTTCCAAATATAGCCAGTTTGATTTGTTAGATGCATGGAGGACAAAGCCTCCAAATGTCAGACGGTACACCTGTGAAGATGGCAGGCAACATGATTAGCACAGCCAGACTCAATAGACTCGGGCTTCTATTTTCGTACAGGCACAACGCCAGCAGAGGTGCAAATGTAGCCACAATGTCATTTTCATCAGGAGGCAGTCCACTCCACTGTGTTTCTCGCTGTTTGGTTATTTCAGAAATGAGAGCACATTTGTCCCTCGAGGTAGTGGGTGTTTGCTGGATTTGGCAAATGTTTACCTGGATTGTCTCAACTGGACTTCACTAAAGGAGAAAAATATAGAGATGGGTCTGTGGACCTGGGGGAGGTCTTGCAAGAACTGGTGGCAGCTCGCCAAAGTGCCATAAATGTTTACAACAGCACAGTGGACAGAGCGGAGTTCAGACTCCTACGTGCAGTGGAAGGATTTTTACATTTTGTGTGAGGAGCCATTGTTTTTTTTCATTTCTTTTTTTTTATGGCCTCAGGTTTTAGTGTGTACTTCTGTTGACGTGTGCACTGTTACACTGTTGAGATGAATCTCAACAGCAGATTGGTAACATGATGATGTCATGGCCCGGAGAACAAAACAATTCTGTTTCGATGTAAGTTACTTTTGTACAACAAGGCCATGCGTTTCTCTGGGTCTAAATGTCTGTAAGGGCAACATCTGTCTATTGAACTGTTGATTTAATGTAATATATGGAGAAAAAAATGCTTCATCAGAGAGAAGATTGATAGAGTTCAATGGTATGTTTTGATCATTCAATATCATCAAGCCTTTTGATTCACAACTACCAATTGCAATGTTAAGTTATAGGGAGTAAAGAAGAGCATTCTGCCCTTTCTAAGCAGTTAGTGTGAAACCATATGAGCTAGTGGCAACAATGCAAGTGTATTATTATCCTTATATGCAACTCTCTCGGTGTGTGTGTGTGTGTGTGTGTGTGCGTGTGTGTGCGTGTGTTTGTGTGTTTATGTTTGTAACCTTCCTTACACCCTGAACAAATTCACCAACTGCATGTGTTTTTACTGAATTGACTTAACTAAAAGGAATACAAAGCTGTTAAAGAAAAATATAGAATGATATTTTATATATATATATATAGGCACATTGGAAATTATGTCAGGGTTAATGGTACACACTGTCAGGAGGAAATCAAACCCTGTCAATGTGAAAACCATATGAATAAGAGTTTACATCAAGATTATGTCAATCTTATCTGCCTAGCGTTTATTTTCTTGATAACATTTGCTGGCTCACTGCATGTGATGGGCAATAAGACGGATCATGTGGGTTCTTAGACTACCTAAGACTGAGTTATTGCTCAGGAGAGCCGTGGGGAACTGTTGGATCCGACTGTCAACACATCAAGATCATTTCACAGACCTTTCCCGAAAAAACTATGCAAATAACAGCTGTTAAAAGCCTTCTCCTGAAGGGCCCCAGAAAGGAGAAAAACAACATCAAATAAGAGTCCTGTTCCAAAATTAATTGAGTACTAAAAAATCCTTACAGCTTGTATTGTTATGCACACACGGATTCCCACGCTTTATTGTTCAATTAGCCTCACTGTAGAGCAGCATATTTCAAACAATGTGAAATGCTCTTATCGAACTAACAACAAATAGCCCAGAGTACATGTTGTACAGCAGCACAGGAAAGATGCATGTCTCGAGATTAGCTTCATTCTCAACACACACCACTGCAACATGTTTGATGGACCAAAACACTATTTATGTTAATTAAATTGGAAAACAATAAACAAAACTCCTGAATCTTTGATATCAATTTGAGTGCCGCATGTGAACTGAGACACACAAACACAGATTGATCCATATCTGTACTGTACCTGTACACCTGCACTGTATTACAACTCTACTGCAGCAGATTTGCCTAAAAGGCACACTGCTCCTTTGAATCATACAGTAGATATTAATATTCCAAGACTCTTAACACACAAGTCAACAAGTGGTGCAAGGTCATTGCAGAAAATAAAGTGAATTGTTAAGTACCTTTGTATCCTCTGCCAGCAGAGTTTTACATGCACCAACTATCTGTAACCAACAGATAACTGATAATGTAGCGACCCTCAGTGCACAGGCTACTATGGGCAGTAGCCAAAAACAACAGTCAACGCTGCTAAACAATCTGCTCCAGGTCATAGACTAACTATCAACAGGCTAGCAGCACAACAACAACACCCCACGTCACTCTCATCTGCCAATCCTAGGTACCAGTCACCCCTATAAGTAACTTGGATGATTGACAGGTTTCCCAGCTTCACAGGTTGTGAGACTTTCACTGAACTCAGTAAATGCAATAACTTTTAAAACTACTTATCTAGAACAACTTCTTTCTGTACACAATAACCCTTAACATACCAGGTTAACATAAAATGTCACTGTCTGTTACAATATGTTTATTTTTCCTCTAAATTTCAGACCTTTTAACTTTGATTTTACAGAACTTACTCCTGTATTGTGTGTGTGTGTATGTGGTCACAAAAAGTACTGTGAGTCTCAATATTTCATCCTCTCTCACTCTCTTTAGACTTTCTATCCCAAGCAATAAACTCCCTCCATGCCGGTAGCCCAAACATCCCCACCATCAATTGACCATTTTAATTATTTCCTTGAAGACAGATTTGGTTTGTCATATATTGCCGTCTGGCACCACACTTAAACAAATGATATATTAAATGCTAGATTTGGACTGGCCACTGCTGCAGTATTTATAGATAGATTTAGTCACACACATTGGACAGAAACCTCATGACAATATGATTCTTCCTGAGCGCCAGAATCATCAACAACTTTAAAAGTCCCTGCAGAGACTGGGCTGTGCAGGAATGAAGAGAACAATAGCACAGATTACTTTTACTGTGAGTTGGCATGAATAGAAAGACAGGCAATCATACTGTATAGCGTTGTACCCATTGCATTTTCAGTATAAGCTTCCCCTGAATACTGAATAGGCTGAGGATCATGAAATAAAACCTGGCTATTGTAACTCTTCTTTTATTTCTTTCCTCACAGAAAAGCCAGCGCAGGCTGAGATGGTGAGATGAAATCAGAGAAAAGGGGATTGCAATGTAATCAGAGCTGTTGTGAACATGGTTTTACAAGGAGTGAGAAGGTTTTAAATATAGAATACAGAATAACAAAGACTGTACACTGTAGTTTCATCATCCTAAAGGCCTTAAAGAATTGTATTTACTTTGAGAAAATATGGCAAAGAACTGAGAGAACGGAGAGAAAAAGAAAAAAAAGAACCTGCAGTGGAACAAAAATACAATTTACTAGAAAATGGGATAACCTGGATGTTTAAGGTTTACCCATCAGCTCATTTTATATTTTTGTCTTCCCCCTAAGCCAAATGTTTAATTAAAAAAGGTTTAAATAACTCGCATTACTCAAAACATTTAGTCAGTTGCAGAGATTTAAAAAAAAAAATCCTTAAAAAGACTGTTTTAGTGCTTGTGGAAAGATCTGGAACAATGGAAAAAAGAAAATAGAGATGTTAATAATTATGTCGCGAATTTGCGTTCATTCTTTAACTGAAGAATTGGAAACTATTTTTACGATGTACCAGAATGGCATAACATTCTTCCTTGTGACAAACTACTAATATTTCTTTCTCCGCTGGTCTATGCTTGTTCAATAGAAAAACAGTAATTCAGCGCACTCACAGAAAATCAATCTTTTGTTAAATCTCATTTTTATGAAAGCCAGAACATGACACTGAAGGTCTTGCAGCACAGACTGCTGTGAAGTATCAGTGTCACGGTTGACAAATAGGCTGTTGTATTTAACACAACCATTTCTCCTTAATCTCATTGTCAAATCTCAACCCGCTGCTCCCTGTGTTGTGTGAGAATGTGTGTGTGCAACTGGGGGAAATATGCACGATATTTCTATATTTGCATCTCGAAAGTAGATTCAAATTAACAGTGAGAAAAGTTCATATTGCAGGCATCAACTTCTGCACTAAATTACAAACTTCACACACAAACACATTCCTAGAAATTAAATCATGCTGTACATAAAGTAAAGCAGTGTTTACTCTGACTCTCACACCATATGCACTGATGGGGGTAATGGCTCACTGACTGACTGGGATGGACTCTGACCTGAGATAATAATCATCATGACTGCCTGGCTAAAGCACTAATCCGCTCTGCATCCCATGACACCAATCTGGTATTAATCTTTTTTTCTCTTATTTATTTAGCCCAATCAACCAAAAGTGAACCACTCCCCATCCAGTAAGAACCACAACAATAAGAGTCTACAACGAGACTAGAAGACAGTGATGTTGTCTGGACTCTGTCAACAGGACAAGAGGAGTAGGAGCAACAATTGACAGGCCAGGATGGTTTGACAGCTGTTTGACTTGCCTGTCAGAGCAACAGTTAACACAATCCAAATATCAAAAATGTCAATCAACATCAAACGTTGTGTAATTCAATTGCCAATGGCCCATTAAAACTGACAGATTGAACCAAAGGCATGTCAGATGCATAATGAGCCTCACATATTTGCATATATTCATGTCCTGTTGCATTGGGAGTCTCAGAACTGGCACAAAAGCAACTTGTAGATGGAAATAAGTGATGTGTGACCAATGTTCATGGAGGTTTTCAGGAAGCTGCAGGAAATTAATATGCATGTGATATGTATACACCTTAGGTGCATGTTTGCAGTGAGTTCCTAGAGAACATCTGTCTCTCTATTTGAAATGTCTCGACATGAGAAAAAACAATAAACTCAACAAAGGAGCAAGTGAGAAGGTATTTGTACATGGAAAATACTGTATGTGTTACAGCTGTTGTTCAGTTCTCTGAACCGACGTCAGAGTTTCTGCTCTGGAATAAACTGGACTGTCAAAGCCAGCCTGATGCTCACCAACATTTCCAAGCAGTAAACACACATTTTAATAACACCTAATCTCAGTGGTCTCCCTGTCAGGAGCAATACACGCTTGATGGAAACTGCTCTGAAGCAGTTCATGAAATGGAATCTGAATATCTAGGAGTAGTGAGTCTGAGAAACTCTGGCTGACTTTACACTAATCTAAGGGATTTCATCCAATGTTCTGATTGGTGGGGAGCCCAGGGCATTTGGCCAGACTTTGCAGTCGTTCAATTAGCAATATTTTAGAGAAATTGCCAGTTTGTACTGGATACTTGGAATATATGCTGTGTGGGGTTTTCTATATTGTTCTGCAGTTTTTTTAAAGTTTGTTCTTTCCTGAACTATTTAACTGTATCATATATGGTTTCTACCTTTGGATGCCCCACTCTGCTCACAGAAAAACAGAAGCAAGCAGTTAAGAACTATATATAAGTAATATAACAAGTGTTCCTAGTCAAACATATGATTTGCCCTTCCATGTTTTACTGGGCTTATATATCTTGCAATCTTAGCAATGTGTGTACACAAGTCCCCAGTGTATACAGCCGGCACCCATTGTTCTGCATGTCACTGTACTTGCTATCTTTGTTACAGAAGCTGAATCGGCCCTGCCAGCCTGGAGCTCTGGGCTACAAACCTCCTGCAATCACATCAACACTGCCAACTTACAGTCTAGATATCAAAGCAATTGATTGACCAATCCGAAAACATTCTTAATACATTTTCCAAATCTTTCAAGCCTCAGAAAGCAGGTAAACTCAATTGACTTGATAGGGTGTACGTCTAAAAGAGAGTTTACAGATACAAACACTCATATTTACTACTTAAAGTCTCAAATGCACCTATTATGCTTTTAACTGTGGGAGGCGAACAGGAGGAACGGCAGACCTTTTTGTTCGACAGGTCTACATCCAAAACTCCCATTGACAGACAATGTTGTATTGCACTATACTATCATTCACAC
Source organism: Cyclopterus lumpus (assembly GCF_009769545.1). Lineage (NCBI taxonomy): Eukaryota > Metazoa > Chordata > Actinopteri > Perciformes > Cyclopteridae > Cyclopterus > Cyclopterus lumpus. The sequence continues at coordinate 3,624,684 of NC_046978.1, forward strand.
AATCTGACAGCTTGTAAAGACTTAAAGAAGTATGAAGACAGTGATATTGTAAGATGGTTCGCAAAGTTTCAGTGAAAAATGGCATAAAAACTGAAAGTATGGCCAAAACTGACGCAACTGTCTTCAAAGACAGGGGCAGAACAAGGCAGAATTAAGGATGATCTCAGGTGAGTCCGACCCATTAATATTTAACAACATGTTAGAGAATAACCAAAAAAGAAAATCAGTCATGAGTTTATGTGTCATATCAGTACAATATGTTCAACATATAATCCCACCAACAGAAAATCAATGGTTTAATCCCTGGCTCCTCCAGTCCACTATGGAAGTGTTTTAGGGCAAGATCCCCAACCCAAATGTGTCCCCAAAGGCTGTGCTATCGGTGTGTGAATGTCTGTGTGTGTGTGAATGTGCATCAGTGTATTAAACTGTGTGTGAATGTATGTGTGTGTGAATGTGAATCAGTGTATTAAACTGTGTGTGAATGGGTGCAAAGTGCTTTGTGTGGTCGGAAGACTAGAGAGCCAATTAACCATTTAGCTCTGCCCACCAGTGAGTTTGTACATTCTTCATACAGTCTGTAAGAAGAGTGAACCGAAGGCAGTTACAGCACAGGACAAGGGGAGGAGAAAACACTAGAGAAGACTAGAGATGGCCAGGACATCAGAAGCATCCTCCCGTTTCCCTTTGCTCACTTATTGCCAATCAGACCACAAGCAGATGGGAGTGACTTGACAGGTAATACATTTGCTAACCAAATATTTTCTCAATAAGGGGAAATGTATAGATGTAACCTTGCTCTGCCCGGCCGCCACAGACTATCCCACTTGATTTACACTTGGCTTGATGCCAAAAGGCCTAAATTAAAGATAATAAAATGTGGAAATTATAATTGGACCAATGCAATGTCAACATTGTATTCTCGTTGTTGATTGGTTAAATGTTGGAGCATCATTTTACGTGTGATGGTCAAAAACAAATTAGCATGAAAAAAAATAAGATTAAATTGATATGAGAGATTGTCCTGTCCTCCTCTGTCCCCCACACTACTTCACTGAGATGTGGTTATGGTTCATTTCAAACTAGTACTCATTTAGTCATTTTGATATTCCTCTTTACGCTCAAAAATGAGGAAGGGCAATGTCCTCTACCTCTATGAACTAGCCTCCTATGATATAGGTAGGAAGCACTTACATTAAACAAATTACTTCAAAATCAGTCTTTAAATAACACAATGCTAATAACTGCAATTGTATCATACAAGTACATTTTAAGCATAAAAAAATCTGAAAGTATTCACAATACAATGTAATGAATTATTGCAGTCACACCTACAATTGCGCCTGATTGGTGCAGTGTTTTCCTGGAGGTGTAGAGGCAGATTAACCTCACAAGTGGCCTGTGGAGAGGCATACATCAGTGTAACTTCAGGAAGAAGAGAAATAAAAGAAAGAGATAATGAGGAGAGGGGAGGGGGAAAGAGCAGAGTTGAATCCAGGATGAATGGATGTAGAACAAATGCTCATCTTATCTACCTCCTCTGAAGTCTCTACCACTCCAGATGTGCGCAACTGCAAGACTACCAATTCTTTGTCTGTTACGAATACGATTGTTATGTGTCAAACACACACAGGTCAAACCTGGTGTGTGTTTGACCCTAACCTGTGTGTGTATTGTCTCTGTGTGTAGGATGCCCTTCAGACTGTGTACTCAAAGACTAAGAGCCACAGAAGGCTCCAGGGGGATGTCAATTCTCCATCATACTGTACAGCACTGCAACACCGAGGGCAACTGAAAGGGAGGCAGCAATAGAAGCTGAAACACAGGTCATAAGCAGACCGGCGGTGTTGCCTGAAAATCAGTTCCTTGGCAGACTGGTAGCCACGGCTCCCAGGTGGCAAAACACATTGGAGGGAAACAAGCTTGATTTAAAAATCAATGCCTCCCCAAATCGTAAACAACTTGGTTAAACAGCTGTAAGGGTCAAACTGCAGGCTAGGTTTGGAGGTGTTTTATATTTATACTTAGTTTTAACACAGAAATGTAGCACCCAAAAACTAATGGTAGGTAATTCTGTTCTGTTTGCAAAGCTGCCACATTCACAGCATCTCAGTACCATTACAGACTTTTCTTCCATCCCCTGACCAGCTCTATCTAAGGCTAAGCAGTTGAGGAAGTTAAATGCCTTGCTCAAAGACATGTCCTGTGGTGGAAATGAGGGAGGGGCAAGTGGATCTCATCAAAAGCCATAGGAGAAACAAATATATAGTACTCATCTTTCCTAGTAGACAGTGTCACAATTGTGCTTGGACCTGAAGTGCAGTCTACAATAGATTGTGTGAAAGTTATGAACTTTTTCTACTGAAAAAACATTGTTCTCCTTCTGTTGGTAGCTCCTAAATGCTTTTATGGATGGAAAATACATGTTTGCTCTTTCAGTAAGAGTTTGATTGACAGATGGTTTATCCAGTTACCTACCACGTGTTCTTCGAAAGTGCCTCTTATCCACTAAAGAGCCTCTTATCCAAAAAGTTTCCAATGACGGCTTCTCAGATGGTTCCATGTAAAACACATCTGGCAGATGAGGTAAATGCTCACACTCAACCACGACTGGCGAAGCCACTGCTCATTTTTAGCACATATTCAGCATGTTAGGCTTTTGTTTGTCATTGAAAAATACTTGAACATTGATGACGTTCGAAACAAACATATTGCAGTGACCATCAATTGTCTATTTTATGCGGTGTCGAGCACTATAAAATATGAAAATTATTATCAGCCCAACAACATAATCCTCAGCAACGTTTCCTCTAGCTCAATATTGGTCTTTAATCTGTGTAACGTGGTGAACAGTTGTGAAGCAATGAACAGAGATGCATGAAATCTGTTTGCTTAGTCTTGCATGAAAGAAATGAAGAAAGGTGGTCCTTACATCAGCTTGCTTATGGGATTAAGAGTTGTTGTTGTCTATTGTTTAACTCAATAGGTGAAAAACCATGATGCCGATGTGGGTCAAGTATCTTACGCAAATAACTAAAGGCTGTTTATCTTGGCTTGGACCTACAACTAACTACTGTGCACTGTATCTGCAGCTGAAACTGTAATGACGAGTCAGTGGCCGGATGCCTGATACTTCTTATAAGATACCACGCCATGCCTACAGAGAATTCATGTTTCAGAGGTAGATATAATGTGCTGGGGGAGGGGGAAAGGTGAAAGGTTTGTCTCATCTACTTAAAAGGCCTTAGAAGGTGACCTAATTAGCTTGATTAATCAATTTGAAGCTGAGCCAATGAAGTCCACTCTAACTAGTATGTGTGTCAGCAGAGTAGAACACCCCTAAGCACTCTGAGGCCACTGCAGCCACTTCTGCTGAATGGGCCTTAACAGACATTATCTGACACATTCCAGATGTAGCCATGTGTTGTGACTATATACCATAGGCTACAGGTATCTTGCAATATAAGTCAAGTTAATGCACTGCATTAAATTGAATCTGCCCAGCACCACCCATCAATGAACTTAATGGAAGAAGGAAACCAGCCCAAGCAGTAAGACCATTGTATCCATACACAGTTATTGGAGGTATCTATGGTTTGTAGGCATCATATTAAACAGTTGAACTAGTCATCCATCATGGAAGCCTGGCTGGAAACAATCAAAGATTTAACCTGCCTCTGTAGCAGTGCACAGTCGGGGAGAGAAATGGCTCGTACCTGAAGGGTGGTGGATAATGGAGGTGAGCACCAGATACAGCAAACAGTGCTCCAGCAGCAGCTCAGTATCTGTCCTGAACACAACCAACTCTGAAATAATTAAAGAACCTGTACAGATCAATACAAAAATTAATGCTAACTTATTCGACTAAAAGTAGCTCAAGTGGTTGTGACTGCTGCTTTAGATTCAGATAGAAAGCCTTGCTTTCTATTTTTACAGTACAACCAACAAGCACACAAAGGCATGTGTAGAACAAGGATAATTTTGTCCTGAAAGCACACTTATTTATCTTTATGCAAAATATACGCCAAAGGAAAGTGATGTTGTCTGGGAAGTGGGGGGTGGTCAAGTCATGGGCATATAGGCAAGAGTAAGGGCATGTGTTTAGTTCAAGCAGGAGGAGGCAGTGATTAGTGACAATAATGATGTCATGACTTGTGATATGATGAAATAAAGTGGCAAAAATGCCAACATGACCTGCCAGAGGTGCCAGTTCACTTCTGGGCACTGCATGGGACCCCCAGACTGCTCCTCGGGTGCTGTAGCTGCCCACTGCTCCCAATACTAGGACAGATGAATGTAGGAACTACACTTCACTGTGTGTGCTGTGCTGTGTACATATGTGACAATAAAAGGTTTACATTCACATTAGTTTATTGTTAGTAAAACAGGAGTACTCTGCTTAATTACAGCTGTGTGTATGCTGCAGTAAATAGTGCTAGCCAAGGGTAGCGTTAGCTCCAAAGAAGAGAATGTCAAGGTCACCTCTGTTTCAAACATTTTAAGAGATACATGGTCCTATTTGATGGTCAAAAACGCAGTGGTTGTCTGCTCCCACAAAGGAGGGCATAATGAAGGTCTGTAGATAACAATAATCAGGAACCACTGTCATTTCATCTTTTATTTAATGTGTTATGCTCTGACCTTGGAATATATCACATTTTTCATGGGATTACTACTGTTTCTGAAAACACAAAATATTCTGGAATGGGTATGTTATAAACTAGAAAGAGCATTTCCTGCTGAAAATGCGTTGGAATGCAAACATCTGAAGAATGAAGCTGAAATATATAAAACAATAGCTGAAGAAAGCTGAAAATGGCTGAAAATGGCTAAAAATTTGAAGCTTGAAGCTGAAATGTTAAAGAGAGGGAGGGAAAGAGAGGGAGGGAAAAGAGAGAGGGACAGAGAGATAGGGATCGGGAGTGGGAGAGAGAGAAAGAAAGAGGGAGGGAAAGAGAGACAGACAGGGAGAGAGGGAGGACAGAGAGGGAGAGAAAGAGGGAGAGGGAGAGGGAGAGGGAAAGGGAAAGGGAGAGGGAGAGAGAGAGAGAGAGGGAGGGAGAGAGAGAGAGAGAGGGTAAGAGTGACATACAGAAAGAGAGGGAGAGGGGGAGACAGAAAGAAAGAGGGGGAGACAGACAGAGAGAGAATGAGAGAGTTGTTAGAAGCAGAGGGGGACAGAGAGAGCGAGGGAGGGAAAGAGAAAGAGAGACAGAGAGATGGGGAGAGGGAGTGGGAAAGAGAGAAAGAAAGAGGGAGGGAAGGAGAGACAGACAGGGAGAGAGGGAGGACAGAGAGGGAGATGGAGTGGGAGAGAGAGAAAGAAAGAAAGAGGGGAGAGGGAGGGAAAGAGAGAGAAAGAGAGGGAGACATACAGGGAGAGAAGGAGGACAGAGAGGGAGATGGAGAGAGAGGGAGGGAGAGAGAGGGGGAGAGGGAGAGGGAGAGAGAGAAAGAGAGAGAGAGAAAGAGAGAGAGGGAGAGAGAAAGAAAGAAAGAGGGGGAGACAAACAGAGAGAGAGAGGAATGAGAATACCTGTGTGTGTGTGTGTCTGACTCTTGGGGCTTTTATTTTGAAAGGGAAGACAGAAAGACAGACAGCCTGTAGCTGCTCTGTGTGTGTGTTTGTGTGTGTCCTCTTAATGTAGCTAAAACCAGAATAAGTGTGAGACTGCTCTAATTAGCTGCACCTGTGTCATGAGTGACACAGAGTTTTTGCTTTGAAGAATATCTCCATAGCCTCCAATTAATTTTTTTTTTTCGGAAAAAGCTTAATATCATATAGAACTTCAAAAGTAACACCCCAACATAATTATATTTCCTGAGACACAAGACTCTTGCAAACCCATAAATGTCGCTTGTGGGTCTGTATGTTACACAATGTGTCTCTAGTCGCGATTTACAAATCAGGTGCCATCGTCTGTGAGAAGACGTTTTGGAGGGAAAGATATAATGGGGCTCTATGGAGCAGAGAGTGGACTTGCTCCCTCGTTAAGCGTTCTCCTGACAAATGTGGGAAACAACGTGGATTCTATCGACACATGTGAGGACCGGCACAAGAATCCCTATGTTTTTATCCATAAATGGTGTAAAAAGAGTAAACGGTGTGGCCGTAGTGACGATTTATAAATCTTTTTTTCGTACGATCCTGAAGCCCCACTGCACTCTGGCGATGACGTCACAGCTCTAAGCTGCCACATACACACTCATTGAGAACTCTCAAACGGGCTGAAAAACACATCAAACTAAAACGGGGACAGTTAAATAAGTATAAAAGCTATCAAAAAAAGCTCAATTATAAAGTTATAGCTAATGATTTTATCAACATTTTAAAAGTTAAATGGTGTCTCTAGCTAAAAGTATGCGGACATTGGAAGGTTTTTAAGCGGATTTGAAGTTTTTCTCCATAGGAACCCATTCATTTTTTATTCCATAAAGATATTCATTATTTAAAGATATGAAAATATAAAAAATATCTGAAAATATACAGTAATAGTTGAAGGTTCTGTCAACATTTTAAAATTTAAATGGTGTCTTTAGCTGAAAGTATGAAGATGTTATAAGGTTTTAAAAGTTCAAGATTTTCTCCATTGTGATCCCATTTTTAAAAAAAATATAAAAAGATTTATAATATGAAGATTTGAAAAGTTGAAAAGTCATAGCGCTTGATTACCGAAGGAGTTAAATGTTTTAATATTTGAACGGTTTCTATAACTGAAAATATGAAGGAGAAGATACAGTTCAAAATACGTACGGAAGAAATAGAATAAAAAGAAGAAGAAACACAAGAACAATAGTTGGACTGCTGAAGCGTTCCAACTAAATATAAACTAAGCACACAAAATGTAACCTTGATCCAGCACCGCAAGTGGTTTTCTTTTCTATTTAATGGAACTCTCCCCCAATGATATTCACACCCTTAGCCAATCATCGAGAAAAAGGGTTGCTTTGAATGCAAACACAGGTTAACACAATCAAGTCCATTGCCATCCAAACTGCAGTGAATCAGACTCCATGGCTGTGTATTCAAGCTAATTCCTTGCTGGCTTTACCTTAGAAACCACTGCCAGTGCCATGAATTAGAAAAGCTCCAATCGTCATGGACAAATCCAACTGAGAGTTAAACGTGTCTTTTACCTGTATCTCTGCAATAATGTCCATGTCTACAAGCATGTTCCTCAAAAAAGCGAGAAAGGTCATGTCTGTTTCATATACATTGTGGTTTCTAGAGTGCAGGTAACTAGAGGGAAAAATGCATCTTGATAAATCAGCACCGTGAGTGTAAGCGTGGGGAAAAACTATTGAGAAGGGAGGATCAGGGGGAGTCCAATGCTGTGTAACGAGTTGTAAGGCAGAACGGGTTGGAAGGAGGGGAGATCAAGGAAAGACAGAAGGAGAAGAGAGGTCAAGATAAAGGCAAGGGGGGAGTTGAGGGGAAATGGAGGAGCGTGGAGAGGATGAAGGGCAGAGTGTGCAAGTGTGTGTGTGTGTTTGTCTGTGTGGGGGTATTTCTCAGAATATTACACCGCCTGGAGATATGAGGTGAAGCAGCCTAGCATTGGTGATCACAGTAAGATTTTACCATATTACACACACTTTCACAGACAGAAAGAGGCCTGTGCAGATCCTGTCAAGAGACAAAAGCTGTGATACTAGGCTCTCATCTAGCTCTTTCTCTGCTCTACCTTCTTCACTATCCACATCCAAATTAGCATTACTATACAGTCTAGCTCCATTACAACTGAATCTATGGAAGTGCTTTCAAAAAGTGTCTTGCGTATGTGTGCGGCCATTTGCTGCTGTCGCCTGCATAGATAGTCAGAAGATTGCCTTCAGGGCCAAGAATTTGCATCATGTTGTCAATTTAGAAAAGACTTAACACTGATGAAATAAATAGGCACAATTTAAGTTTTGTCAATTTGATCCCACAGCTCTCGTTAAGACTTGATTCTAGCTCAACTTGAGGGTCTTGATATGACAAATGGGATCTCAGGCCGAACTTCCAATCCAAATGTGTGAATCCAAACACAGGTGACTGGGGCTCAGTGGTTAGCAGGTCCGTCTTTCAATCAGAGGATCAGCGGTTAGATCCCCGGCTCTGTTAGCCCATGTCGATGTGTCCTTTGGATAAAAGCATCAGCTAAAGCTGTGATAGGGACCTACTAGGTTCTCTTCCAGCTCTAATAACATGTACTGTATTTTCTGCCTGTCAAGCACTGTTGGCACTAGTCAGGCCTTATTCGATTAAACATGTTGTGGTGGATAATATCAGAGAGAGAGAGAGAGCTGCCTGACTGCTCAGATTAGAGCAGGAGGGAGGGGGTTCAGTGAATTACAGACAACTACCACCAGATTACTTTCATACTTAAGAAATACTTCAGTGCCTCTTTTCTACTATCTTCTGAAACTGACTTGTTAGCATCTAATCATAGCCAACACATCCTCAGTAAATCAACCAATGGCAACCACAAGTGCCACTCATTGGGGAGCTATTTGTTTCTTCTGGTATCTGAGTGCCCTGAATTCTAAGACCTCTTCATGAGCAATAATGAGTGCGAAGTAATCAGCATCAGTTTCTAGGTTAGATTATCTGGCATGAGTCAATTAACAGCATTTGTGATGTTATCTAGTTAAACATGCATCCTCATAATCTATTGAACGCAAGGTACTGATGTAATCTTTGAGTGTTATTGTACTGGTAGCTGTGACAGCTGTGTGGCTTGCTGTTCTGACACACTGACACCACTGGGGAGTAAACATAAAAGAGCGTGGGGCGAGCTCAACAATTAATTAACGAAAAGAAAACTAAAAAGGGACAGTAATAGCGCACGGATGGAATCCTTGGTCGGTCATTCAACAGATGGAGGAAATTGCCACATTTGGGAATGATTCAAGACCGATCCTGAATAAACCTTCTTCTTCCTAGACTCTTAAGTAATATGTCTACTTAATTTATGAAATACATTTCGAGAAGTGGTTTTACATCAATATGTGAATTTACATTGGTGACTCAAACAAAGCTAGCTAACACTTTGGCCAACGTTAGCTGGGTATAGCTCCCGTGAGCTGCATTGTCAGGCAAAGCAACTGCAAAGCTTTCTGTGATCATGAGCATGATGACCAGCACGCACCAGAAAACTGTATGAAGTTGAGAGGCTAGACCACGGAGTGACTACATCTGTTTATGACAAGGCTTTGCCCTCCCAGTTTCCAGCACAATACTAAAACAAAGTGTACTTTGTTTTAACATTGTCTGTTATTAATCTTACATAGCTACAAATAGATACAATACTTTGTCACTTATTTATTATTAAACATTATGATATACATCTCGCAAACAGCTGTGTAAAACACATGTGTCTGTTGAACACGATTCTTCTCTTTTCAAAATGGCTCCCCTGAAAGAGATGCACCACTTGGAGGTAGAGAGAGTTTGACAAAGAATGGAAGACAGTGGTGCATCTACCGATGGGAACCTCTTCGACTTAATGTATATTAACAACCAGGCACAAAGGGAGCAAACATATTCTGAAAAGAGAAAGTAATTAGATCGTTTCCATGCATTGAATGGCATTTTAAAAGCTTTAAACCACCTTTTTCAAGTAAAATCAATATGATCTTGTCATGGGACAGTTTATTATGATCTTTATATACGGCTGTAAAATGCTTCATGTGAAACGATTTACATAACTCTTACCACCTCATTCCCAAACCCAAAGCTAATGAGCATAGATTAACTGGTAGATTGAGCGGTTTGCACAGTTTAACTCCCTCTTCACCATGACAGTTCAACACCCACATTACTGTTTTCAGTGGTCCCTTGTCGACAATTGTGTTTGTGGTTTTCATGGACTGAACAGAACAATTGAACAACCTGCCAACAAAAGGGTGGATTGCTCTCTATGGTTTGGGAACAAGTTCATGAGCCTCATAAAATCGTTCAAATATCTCCGGGTTGGTTCTTCAACCTACATTTCATGGCTGAATTTGCATTTCGAGCAGGGTAACTGGCCAATAGGGCAAACGTGGAATCAGCTTGAACTTGCTCCCATCAAACATGCAGAAACCTATATCTTGATTAGGGGGCTGATAACGTAAAGCAGGATTAGGGGATTTAATCCTGAAAGACAGGGTGAAGGATTTTAATCTTGACAATATTTAATAGGGCTTTAAGGGGAGTTAAGAATTCTAAAAGTATGACATTACATCCAGGAAAGTGTATGTGTACTGATTTACAATGTAAGACCTAGAGACTGTGAAGATGTATAAAGTAGTGGTGTTTCTGATGTAATAAGTGAGTGTAAAGTGATATGTAAAGTGATTACTTTTAAACCAAGACATGTAAACATTCAAACATCAATCAAACCCAGATAAATCTAAATTAATTATATATTCTCACATCTTTCTGTTTTGTTGCTGAAGGTAGGGAAGGAGAGGGGTCATTCATTTTTCCCCACCCAGAGAGTATACTATTGTTGTTACACTGTAATAAAAATCAATGTGGTTCAACTTAAAAACATAAGTTCAATTGCTGCCTTAAACTTTCAAGTAGAGTCAAATTGGATTTACAATTTGCTACAACTTATGATTTTTAGTTGACTTTAGCTTTGGATTGCTCTATGTAAGTTCACATGACTGTATAGTACATGTTTATTCAACTTAACAATGCAAGTTCAAAAGATATATAACTTATTATCATGCATTCTGTTCACTTGTCCAAATAAGTAGTGTCAACTTAACAATGCAAGTTAAAAAAATATTTAACTTATCATCATGCATTCTGTTTACTTGTCCAAATAAGTAGTGTCAACTTAACAATGCAAGTTAAAAAGATATTTAACTCATTATCATGCATTCTGTTCAGTTATCCAACTAATGATTTCAACTCTCTTATTTAAGTTAGAAGGACGTTTTGACATAACTTTCCTAGTTAATATTACGTAAAAGTATGCATTGTTTCAAATGACAATTTATAGTTATAAGAAACACAGAATCTTGTGGCAAAAATCATATTTATTTTTTTGCATCAAAACAAATTTATTTTACATTAAAACAACTTCCACAATGTGGTTAAACAGAATTATTCACAAAGAACATTAAATACAACAGGAACAACTGACAGGATCTAGCTAATGAGTCCTTTTTTTTTATAAGTTGTAGCTGAGAACTTTGTTTGAGTTGAGAATACCCTAGATTTAAAAGAGCATCCCACAAATGGGCAATTCACAGTCTCTCTCTTTCCCAAATGTCTCTTTAAATGAAGAAAGTATTGTTTGATGTTGCTTGGTGCTGAAAATGTACAAAGTTCACAGCGAATTTTAGCAACTGGATTGGTTGCTTTCTTGTGCTCCTTTAGATGCTGCGTAAATTCCACATGAGATTGGAAAAATGTTAGACAGTTTGGGTATATACAGCTGAAACCCCGTCTTCCACGTCCATGATGGTCTTTGTAATGACTCAATTGTTTTTTCATTGTATGAGGCAAAACTGCAGAACTTACAACTCCACTTCATCAACAGCAACCAAACTTCAATGACCAAACCATCTGCACCTGAAACACAGAAACACAATCAATAACATAATATAGCAAAACCATTAGTCATATGAACTGCAAACTTGATTAAGAGAGTAAACTGCACAGTAATAGGACAAACAATTATGATCTTAGGAACAAAAGGTAGTTTCCATAACCTATGGTGAGTTTTTTTAAATAACAAAATCATAAGCCAAGTGAATTTGTCATTTGGATTACAAATCTATTTTCCTAACAGTATCATTTTTGATGAATAACAGGTTTTAAAATGATAAAAGCATTCACGTTTTATTCATCACTTTACAATGTACACAACCAATGTTACACTTTAAACCACCCGTCCAGACATTGTTACATTGTATATTTAGCATTTGAATTTATTCTTATTAACTTCATTTTAGTAACATGTTATATATTTTATTAGTATCTTATATTGCTGCACTATATTTTAGGCCTAGAATATCTACTAATGCTTTTTAAATAATTCAAATCTAATATTTTAGCGTCAGCATTGTTGAAGGAGGCGGAGATTCAAGACTGGAATTCATGACTTCAATTCATAAGCACGCGAAAGTGGCGCGAACACAGATAGCTTGCCAAAGCTACTAGCGAGCTAATTATCTTCAAAGAAGTAGGTTAGTGCAAACCTTAACTTAAGCTAGCTAGCTAACTGGCTAGATAACGAGGTCCCGTTTTCGAGGCATGTTTTGACAAAAGCATTAGCCTGCCAGCACAAATCCAAAAAGATTAAAATATTAATTAAATGTAATTAGGTTTTAAATGTACTTATATTAGCTACTGATATTTTAGCCACACCACAAATAGTCCATAAACTGACCGTAGCGAACTGTCCTGGAGACAGTCCTGTTGCTAAGCTAAGTTACATTGAGAAGCTGGCTAAAAACATTATGTTAGCTTTAAATTACATTTTTCTAAATGTCCTCTGAAATATTATAATTGATTGAAACTATTGTTAATCAACCTTTCTGTCGTTTCCGGGTCCAATTAAACCGGTTATCGGGGTTTACGCGGCTCAAATGTGACTATTAAAAACTAATGTTAGCTAACACTGGACTATTTTCCATACTGAACCACCCGCATTAAACAAAGCTTACGCGTCATACATTTACAGACAATATATTAACATGACAGCAGGTACTTTCTTTACATTGACTTATTGGGTTGAATGATATTGCTGATGGAGTCACTCACCTCACTGGGGCTTTCTCTTTCCGAGCTGTGGCGCCGCATGTCCAGGGACGACTCACGTCCATCGTCTCGCTAGCTAACGATATTCATCCGCCACTTGGTTCGCTGAACCTACGTACTGCGTGGTAGTGTCCAGGTCACGTTTGTGATCCGGCTGTCAAAAACGTATTGATCCGCCGCGTGGTTTAGGTTAGTTCGCCGTCTGGTTTTCCATTGGTTAGTGATGCAGCTGAGCTGACAGGCAGCTCGCAGTTTGCGACCTGGTACGGTCGATTATGCATAACTTTAATAGGCGTTCACAACAAACGCGTTGCGAATATTCGCAACGCGTTTGTTGTGAACGCCTATTAAAGTTATGCAGGATAAGCCTCAATTCAATGTAAATGGATTAGTTGTACACAAAGTCACCCCTGAACAGTTCCTGAAGAGGCAAATTAGCTAAAGAGAATAAAACTGTTTTTTGTAGTAGGCTGTATGCATTTGTATTTCTGGGTAGAATTTGACTATTTAACATGGGGGTCTAATGGAAATTGAATCGCTTTTAAATTCTCAAGTGGCCGTTTGAGGAACGGCAGTTAATGGCACTTGTTTTTGACTGTTGGACATAACCATCATTATAACTCACAGTATTAAGTTCAATTGACTTCTTGAAATTTACAATTTATTGAACTGGCTTAAAAACCTGAGTTGAACTACCGACAACTTATACAATTGAGTTGTAATTGTATAACTTATCATGATAAGTTGAAGTAAATGACAAAAATACATTATCATGACTTATTGTTCAAATCCTTTTTTACAGTGTAGTGCTGTAAAACGGGAATAAGTGAATAACGAGAAATAATCTTCTTGAATTCATAACACAGTTAATCCTGCTTTTGAGTTTAAGAACCTGTCGATATGAAAAAGTACACGCATTGCCTGTTGACCACTGCTTGAAGACAAGGACACCTGCTGTTCAACACATCTGAGACTGTGAACTAGCAGTAAACTGCAGCGCTGAATATTGTAGATATTTCTTAAATCTTAAATGACCCCCAACCCTCTCTGAACACAATAAATCCCAATTCAACCACTATCGGACGTGAAAACATTTCATCAACAGATAACGTTATGCTTGTATAAAAAAGGACGAGTTTACTGGACGCCTCAGGCTTAAGGAAAAAGTCAGGATTCAATAGGTTTAAAATTAACAATATTTAATGGCAAAAAGTACCAGACTAAATAATAGGTTCACGATCGTGAGGGCCGGTTGAACAGACTTCCACAAACTAAATCACTTTCTTCCGTGAAGTAGAGAGCTGTCTGGTCAATTCAAGCCGAAAGAAAAGTTAAAAAAAGAACAAGTAGGTAATTGTTACATTTCCAGCAGGTAACAATTACCTTAGTGTGAAATTAAAGCCTGTCAAAGGTACAGCTATAAAGGGAAATTCAAAAAGGTTATGAAAAAAATTATAAACATAGAGGAAATAGGGGATAATAAGTGGTTTCAATGCTGATGTCTCAACCCTGCAGCTGCATATAGCTACTTTGCATATTATTATTGACTTGAGACCAAGATAATATCGTTTTTTCATATGTGCATTCATGAGCATGCAGACGCAGATACAAATGCTCACAAACACACACACCAAGACTTATTGTGAAATTTCACAGCTCGCCTGTGTGGACATTTTTTCGGATTAAATTTCATTTACTGCAACTGGGGTTTCATCACCCAATAACAGGCAGAAGAGCTGAAGGGAGCTGAAGGCACCAGGGGAATATCAAAGCATGCCACCTATCCTCTTTTTTTCTTTCCCGCCATCTCTTACTTCATGCCTCTCTTCTTCCATCTCCTTTATGCACCTCTGTCCTCACCTTGGACCTCATCTCATCTCTGCCTCCTCTCAGTCCTTTTATTCCCCTAAATCTCTTCCCCTCCTCTTGCTCGCATCCCTCACCCAGCTGTGACATGTAAGACATACTGCCTGGCCCAGCAGAACAGCAACAGCCCAGAGAAGAGACTACAACAGCCTCGACACTACAATGACGGAACATTACCGGCCAGCAGCCTCCGATGGTCTATAGAGCACCTTTGCAAGATATATAAAACTGTTTTACAGATGGTGCCTCACTGTGTTTCCAGAAAGTAATGGACATAAACACATCTGATCTTCACACTTCCCGCAGAATATTTAGGCACTTTCTAAAGCTGCACATAAAAAGAAAGTATAATACATTATTTGGGAAAATAAACATTTTTCATCTGACAGTCCTGCTGCATCTAACACTTTTTTTTAATTATGGATTAATGTATTTTATATATTCAATTAATATTTTGGTCCATAAATGTCTGAATATAGAGACAAATGGCCATCACAATTGCGTAATGCTCAAGGTGACGTAATCAAATTGATTGTTTTGTCTGACCAAAATGTTCACGGAGACGAAGAAAAGAAGAAAAACCTCACCATTTCGAATTTAGATCCAGAGAGTGTTAAGCCACTTGAATTAAAAAGTTTCTTATGAAAATAGTTTTTCTGTTGATCAGCTAATTGATGAATCGACTAATTGTCAATAACCAAGCTGAAACGCCAAACACTCTGTCTTTTAAAATATGGAGTTTGCAATTTCTCTACTTGTTTCATCATTGCAAATGAATAAGTCAGAGAGGGCAATTTGTGATTGGAATTTTCACAGTTTATTCAAATTGAATATACTAAAAGATGAATTGACAAATTACAAAAATAATCTTTTTTTTGTTGAGAACCACGATGGACACAAGTTTTTTTTTATCTGCATCTATTTGTTAACCTTACACCAAGCTCAGTACCCGTCTGGCAATTGTGGAAAGAGATTTGAGCTCAGGCAAAGGGTTTCAGGCAAAGCTTGAATCCTTTCTTGTTGTAGGCAACCAAAGGCACTCACTGATGTTGTGACTTGTTTATGCTATGGCTGTGAAAGCTTTAAAGCTTAGCAGTATTTAATGCACCTTACAACCAATCATTTTACTAGCTGTGCCGTGCAGTCCTAGTTTCAGTTCTATATCAAGTATTACACAAACATGAATAATTGTCAGTGGGAAATATAGGAGAGTCTGTTTCCTTTTCTTAAGGTATATATCTAATTCTGAATTAGTTCATGGCTTGAATGAACTGAATTTTTTCACTTGTATCTCACAACCACACTCTGGCTTTGCAATCAGTGTTCCACAACACTTGGTCAAGCTGTTAGGATAACGCTGGTCAATGGCCATGTGCCGGTCCGAAAGCTGGAAGCTTGACCAAAGCTTGGAAATGTCATGTCCAAGAAACCTTGTTAAGTTAATTTAATCAGTGTTGTCTTGTGTCCATGTTGTCTCGTGATTTCCTGTTTTATTTTGAAAGTTAACTTTCAGGCAAACTTGCTCCTCCCCCTGTGTGTTT
Source organism: Cyclopterus lumpus (assembly GCF_009769545.1). NCBI lineage: Eukaryota > Metazoa > Chordata > Actinopteri > Perciformes > Cyclopteridae > Cyclopterus > Cyclopterus lumpus. The sequence continues at coordinate 3,640,833 of NC_046978.1, forward strand.
CTCCTCTGGTCTGATTGGCTGCCTCGCCCCTGATTGTTTCCACCTGTGCCCTTACCCTGTGTGTATATATTGTCTGCGTCTCCCTTTGTCCTGGGCCAGTTCGTCTTGTCCTTTGTGCCAGAAAACCAGCGTAATCCATGCCATTTGCCAGGTCTTGTTATTTTGCTACTTTGTTCATTTTTTTTTACAGCTAATAAACTGTGATTTCTTTTTTTTTTAAACTTTGCCTCTCGAGTCGTGCTTTTGGGTTCAGGTTCCTAGTTCGGTCGTAACAGGAAACGCACAACTGAAAAAACAACAATGGTCAACACTTAGATGTCAAAAAGATGGATTAATGGTTCAATAATTAATTTTTTTCAGGGATTTTAAGATCTTCACACCTCTTATTTACCCCTTCTTTCCAAGGAATGTTACTCTTTTCTGGGCATGCAGTTTATTTAGCAGCAATAACTAGATTTATATGTTGTTTCACGGAATCATAACTGAGAAATCTCCCGGTGCTTTGATTTTGGGTTTAGGCCTCAACAGCAGTAATTAATAGAGAGAAGAATGTTTGAGTACATTCACCTACATTGCCCCACCAAAATTGTAAAGCATGTGAGTGTATTTGAGGGTACTGTGTATCTATGTTCAAGAGAAAACTAACAGAACTCCCACTTTCCCTACATCTCTCAGCTTAGACTACACGATGCAGCTGGGCTGAGCGTTTGATGGCATTTAAAAGTATGCGTATACATCAAGAGACTGTCTTTTTGACATTTCTTTATCATGCTGTCATTCCAAACAGAGAAATAATACAAAAAACGCTGAGAAACACATAGTTTTAGTAGCTTGCAGTGTTAAGTAATTTCTTCCTGTTGTGTTTTTCCATTTGTGCGAGTCCCTATAATGCTGAAGCATTTTAAAGCCCCTTGATTTGCGATGTTCTTTTTCAAGACAATGAAAGGGCAAATGTATTTCAGCCTAATCCTCCACCATACAAAATGCCAGCATTTATAATATAGAGATGCTGTTACAGGGGTAACAGTCTGAAAGCATTAAAGTAATTGAGGGTTACATTATTTTCTGAAAGAAAAAGTAGTTGCTAGGCAACTGCTCATGCAGTCGTTGGTTTATGTTGAGTGAATGCAATGGGAAGGTAAAGTATTTACATAAGTAATAAGTTATCAAGGAAACTATAGAAATTATATGTTTCAATGATGTGTGTGTTATGTATGTGTATATATATATATATATATATATATCTGTATATATATATATATATATATATATATATATATATATATATATATATATATATATATATATAAGGCTGATCAGGAGTTCAGAATAAAAACCAAAAACACAAAATGTCATTGCTTTACAATATCGATTTATAAGATTTAATTTTAAGACAATAACGAGTGTAATAAGTGGTTGTTTGCACATAAATACATTTAAATGTCAATGTATCCTGTGCTTAATGTGACGCTGAAGGAGAATTAGGTTTGAATGATGGGCCACATTCCCTTGTTTTAAAAGGCCAACAGGCATTCATTCCATCTCTGGTTTAATTTGGTTTTCATCCTGTGACTCATCAATGATATTAGACCAATATACATTTTGAGGACCCCTATAGTTTAATGACAGGATTCAAACCCACCCAAGTAAACAAAGATACACACACACATAAGACAGAGACTGATTAGAGGCTGGATGAACTGTGTGAGAAAGATGGGGAGGAAAAATATGAATCATTGGATTTGACATGTTGTGCCACCACCTGTCATTGAAATGTTTGTCAGGGTTTGGAAGAGATGACAAGTCAGGGAGGGTCATGAAGAAGACATGTTGCCTCATCACATGTGACACACGTCAGTGGGCAGGAGCATGCACACACACAGACACATAACATGAAAAACATCACATTAATTGCCATATCTTTCAGAGATTAATACATGTTACAGTCCAACTTTACGCATGTGCGCGGACACAAACAAAAAAACAAACAAACAAACGCATACGCATAACTTACTACATGCATTTATTTGGTATAAATAAATCCTCCTGAGACAGAAGCCTTTATACGTTGCACAATAAGTCCCTTGGAGCCATTGTCCACAATCAATACCTCACAGTCTTTGACCCTGAAACCCAGCCGTCAAAGTATGACATCTGGCATGCACTAATCATAAAAATCTTTACAAAGAGCCCAAGCCAACAAAGAACTGTGCATGCAAGTTCATAACCATGAATAAATGAAAAATCAACATTTATTGACGAACAAAAGCAAAGGAGTATCCCACAATTCATGCAGACGAGGCAACACAAACCAGTTATGTTTAAGCACAGCTACACAATTCATCCAATAATTGTTATTTATTTTAGTTTGACCTAAGTGGTGGACCAGCCAAAAAAAAACTGCATTGCCATTCCTTGAGCCTAAAAAGTGTTTTTTTGCACTGCTGTGTCATGCTCCTTCAAATAATACCTACCTTTCAATACTACAAGTTTAGCAAACCAGCCGTGAGAACAGAAATTTGCAGGAAAAAGCATCCTCTATTCGCCACTCCAACATGCTATTATAAAAGCCTTTACAGCATTTGGCTACAGGCTGGAACTGACCCTTCCAACTGCTAAATGTTTTGTGCCAGTGAAAATAGGTCTTTATTGTAGGGACTCTGAAACTGGAGAAGATGAGGAAAGATATAGAAAGCAATCAATAGGAGCTAAGGGAGCAAGTTCTGTGTTTTCTTGTGTTTTCGCACATAAATGTGCTGCTGCCTCAGAAAGTGTGTAAGCTTTACAACGGACCCTTGCCCTGCCTTTGATCTGTCCCTTCCAAAGAGATTTCAGACAAACAGGCCTGAGCCTTCTAGCCAATGCGGGGCCCTGCTAAGCCACGCTGAGCTGTGTGGGTGCAACCTACACGCTGCAGCTTTCTGTCTCTTCATCTTTGTGCCTCGCTTCCACGCCGCCTCACAGCTTGTAACAGTTAGGGTTCACCCTATTCTCAGAATATGCCGCTATTTCTGCCTTGCTTGAATTTTGAAGGTCTCTGTTTTGATTCTTTTGATTTGACCCTAAGCCAGTGTTTCAGGATACTGGAGACCCATTGATCGTTAGTGATGAATATTTAACTTTAGTTGTCATTTCAACCAACCCCTGAGCTAACTCAGGTGTAGGAGCCATTACTTATGTCTGTATATTATAGGTTTGTGTGTGAAGCATATCACAGAGTTGGTACTTTTCAGGGTACCAACTGAATTACGTCAGTAACCAAGTACTGATGGACAATAAAGCAAATTAAAACCAAATTGCAGCACTTAAATGCAGATCGGGGTGAAAGGATATGATTTGTAGAAGAGCTGCTTGTGTCTAAGGTAGAGAAATAGATGCTTCTGATATCGATGCATCTGTTAGTGTGTGTATTAGAAGCAACGGACTGGGTCCCATGATGTTTTTCTTAAACTTATTGGTTGTGTTGCCTAAATCGACTGCAACTGTAGTGGAGTGCAGTTTGATACAGGTTAGAAAGTGAAGCCAAAGGTCCTGACCAAGTGTTCGTATGTAATGAGATAGGATGAGAACTTGTTGGCTTAAAATGTGCTTCCTCTGAGACACACAGGACAGCATGTGTATCTGATGTAGTATCTGATGGGGTTTCATTTTGAGTGGTGTGTAAAATGTCAACGCTTCTAATCCCAGTTTGTCAGCTTTGTCAGAAGCCTAGCGTGTCAAACTGTTATACTCCACTACGTTTGCAGTAGTCACGTGGTTAACGTTGTGAATTCAAACAAAAACACCTTATACTCAGGTTTAGGTAACACAACCATTTCAAAAGGTTTAGCTAAACACATTACGGTTTGGGTTCAAATGACTACGTTTCTAAAGTGAAGCATTTCCTCAGAGTGTCTAATAATGACGCAGATGGGTTTCCATTGAAGTTACCTGAATGCCTGGTGCGTCTCATGTGGACACTAAAAGATACCTTGTGTGTTGATATCAGACACAAAGAAGTGTGACAAAGTGTTGGTATTTGTCACCCTGAGGATGAGAACAGACCAACATTTTTCTGAATCTATAATATGTTAAAATTGAGAAGTCAAGAATACTTTTTACAACTGAAATAAACAATTTAGTTAGCACAGAAAAAGTAAAGTACCGAAAAAGGTGCCATTTGGGATCAGTACCAAATTCCAAGTACCAGTAACGGTTCAAATGTGAACATGTCCAACCCTGGCAGCAGCGGTGCGTTGGTCCTCCAGTTGTGGGCAGTTGTGGTACCATTGCAATGTGTCGAGTAATCTTAGCTTTACAGTTTGATGGAATCAACAAATTAGGGCATATGAGATACATTTTGTTAATTGCTACTTTGCAAATCAGCTTGTGAATAATTTTACTGGATATACATTAAGTAGAAACTTGTTGTTGGTGCAACATCACAGATAACTATTGCCCATTAGTGCTGTTAATTAGCCACTTGTGGAGGTTAAGCCTTGTACATCCAGGAAATGTGTTTCTGGTGAGAACACAACTGTGAAGGAAAAGAGGCTTGATGTGCTCTACATTTTAATTAAGAACAAGTTATGCTGCTGATTTAATCTCTCTGACCCCTGTTTGCAATGAAAGGTGGCCAGGTGTAAAAATGCAGTACCTTTACTATTACCATAACTCTGTTTCTTTGTAGATAGTATTTACTGAGGTGTGATGTTTGCCTTTGTGTGTGTCAGCATTATTATCAACATGTGTGTCTACATTTTCACATATCTGTTTTCTCTCCTATTCCCAAACTCTTCAGGGGTGAACTTACTTTGTCAAGCATCTTCTTTTCCCCCAGAGGTGCCTGTACAGTAGCATTTTACAGGTGGGAGGCGCCAGGGAATTCACAGCAGCTGCAGCACCATTACTAGATATTACTCAGCAGAAAAAAATAGGAGCAACTTGACATAACAGTTCCTGACAAGACTTTAAAAGACAAAGACATTTTTCTGACAATATTTGTGGGTAGATGGTATTATACCCTCTTTGGGTATTATGTCACATAGAAAAGACCATGTACAGGAGAGAATGAGTTCACACTGGAAAACATCTCCAGAAATACTAATGGAATCAGTATGCGTGGGCTGGGACCCCGTGTGATATATTGTATTGTCACTAACAATACCAACATTTGGCAATTAAAATCTAATTCATTGTTGTGAGTAGGCAAATTCATAACAAAATCATTGCCAACATCTTCCACAGCATGATTTAGATGTAGAGCTTGGGTAATGAGATCAACTTCTAGGCCAACTGGCTGCTGAGAAACAACTATTAAAGGTGCGTGTGTGTGTGTGTGTGTGTGTGTGTGTGTATGCGTGTGCGTGTGTGCGACGAAAAAAAACAGTTTTGTGGATTTCGGAAAAAATATATTGGTACAATTGCCTGTGTTAGAATGGTAAATTATCCATTTAAGCAAAGGTTTGCACAGAGGGGGAAAACCAGACCCAATTCTTGTCTCAGTTACAAATTTGAGTCATTTTGAAAATCAGTGAGCTGTGAGCTGCTCGGAAAAGGCTACCCTGTGAAAAATGCAGCTGCGGCATTTTCTGAATATATCAGGCATTCCTTTCATAAGGGTTCAATACATGTATAACGTGCTCCAACCAAGGACGCGAATAGTGACGGCAAAACCATCACCACTTTTTAACAGTGATAATAACTTTGTAAATAGGCATGAATATAAAACATGTACTTTTCTCAAAGACCTTGAGTTCAATAACTGAAGACTTAAACTGTATTACCATCGTGAAATACATACAGGTACATCCAGTACATGAAATATCAGCTCTGGATTGAACCAGTGGGCCTAAAAGTGCCTAGGAGCTCGCTCAGTTAAACTCAACTTGCAGACAGCCATCAAACTGCCTACCTTGGGGTTAAAGGACGACCCGCTCTATCCACCGAGTCACAGCCGCACCCAACGAAGTGTGCATTACAAGGTTGGCTGAAATCAAGCTCAATTAATTTCATTCCCTAAAATGCACATTTTCAAGAAAATGCCAAATTCCTTTAGAAAACAAGGTATGAAGGCACGGTGGTACACCCCAGTGCAGTGAGATTTTGATTTAATTTTTTATAGTGGTTTACCCCCTTTACTGCTGGAACTCCCACATATAAAAAAAAATAAATCAGAATCTTAAATATCCCATGGGGTAGCACAGCACAAAGAGGTGAGAGAATCATGCTCCTTCTTTTCTTGCCATCTGTTAGAATGGGATTGATTTCTCTGGCATCTGGCTGAATGCCTGTCTTCATTTCAATGACCTGCATCAATCCCTGCATCGTTGTGTGTCTCTCTCTCTCTCTCTCTCTCTCTCTCTCTCTCTCTCTCTCTCTCTCTCTCTCTCTCTCTCTCTCTCTCTCTCTCTCTCTCTCTCTCTCTCTCTCTCTCACACACACATTCCTCACACACCTTATTGTACTTCTTTCCTTATGAAGACCATATACTGAATACAAGTGGCACTTGGACGGCTTTATAAGGCATCATTGTTTTGAGGAATTTGTGTTTATGGCTCAGTATGTATTACTACACAATCACAATACACTGCTGCTAGAACCCACATTCACTGAGCTTGTATTAATCTCATGAATTACACCTCAAATAACTGTCACAACAGTTCTGAATTTGGCAATTGCTAATTAAATATAATCAATCTGATCTAAATGGTAGAACAAGCTTGTATGTACAGTATATATGCAGTACAATAGCATCATACAGAGCTCAGAAACAGCAAAACTGATTATTACATGACATAATCATATATCATCCATCCATCCATCATCTTTAACCGTTTATCCTTAACCTGTCCAGGGAAGACAGTTATCGTTATTCTGTCTAAAACTGTCACTCCTCCCCTTCCCCTAGCATTTTGGAAGAAGTTAATAAAATGTCACATGAAGTTAGCGTGATTATTTTTTCACAGAGTGCTCAACTCTGCCGGATAGCTATGTGTAACTTGTCAGCCTTTTAATGGCCTCCTTCACTTGCATTGACACCTCTCTTGAACCTATCATGCTGAGAGAGACCAGCTATCAAATGCAAATTCAACATATTGAATCCTCTCCAGACCTTTTTATCTGCTTAATTCGTCATGACATACGTCGTCAGTCATTCCCACATGAAATAAAAGAAGGCAGACACTTTGACTTCAATGATTAGTTTGTCCAGCACCTACAAATGATTTGTGGACATTTCTGTGGGTCTACCTCTAAAATATACCTCATATCTCATCATGTATAATTGTCTCTTCTCCCTCATGACTTTTACTTTCGTCTAGTCATTCATCCAAAACACTTTACAGTCAATTAATGTTTGACGTTAACTGAACAACCAGGCTCTCATTTGTTAATGGAGGAGAGGAAAGAGCCTGTGAAGGCCTATAAATCATCTTAGCCAATTTCAGTGAGATGTTGTCTTCATTCATTTGTTTTCTAGTTACAATTCACCTGAAATTATTAGTTACAGTTGAGAAAATAGCAACCGTCTCTGATTTTGAGTTGTTCTTTTAGACTTGTTCATGTGTATAATATTATCATGCAAAACAAAATCTTTCATACAGTCAAAGTCCTGACCTGTGCAATACAATTACAGCAACATAATTCACCTGTAGGCTGGAGGAATAGAGAGTTAAAACACAACCATTGGCTGAAAGAGCATATTATAAAGTTGTTTTTTTTACATGTAATCTGAGGATTTAAAACGTATCCATGGTCGAGAATATAACACATATCAAGAGATTAAGCACATTGTACTCTCTGAAACCATCCTGTTGTGACAGCCAAGCAGTTAGCCTTGCCCGTTACTACATTCATACGTAGATGTTCTGCATTTCTTCCCAGCTTTGGCCACATGGGACAACGGTTGAATGCTGATCTGAGGGAGCAGGGATGTGTTGTGTGGGATACAGAGTTGCACACTGTTCATGGGTGTCCAATTTAAGTCCTACTTCAAACACCATGTTATCACATTATGTGGGAGTGTTTGTACATGTACTCCTCTTCATGTTGAGCTATTTATTTGTTTGCTACATTTTCTAGCCGAGCTCAACTGAAGAATTACAGGATTTCAATCAAAGCAATGACTGCCTTCAAAGTTTGGATTTGAAGAGGAAAAGGAAGGTAGCTCAAAGTGGCAAACAATCCTTGACCTGACATTACTGAGATGAAGAGGCACTCATCTCTGACAAGAGAATGATAGGGATGGTGTGGCATCAAGAAGCTTGTACCGGCTGTTTCAAAATAGACTGTGACAAATCAAACAAAAACCTTTCATACACTCATATTTGCCGGAAGTTTAAAAAAGTTATATAAACGTGCCGATTGGGAGTATTTTGATTGCCTCTCAACTGCTCTCAACATGACGATGTCTGCCGGGATGGAATTATCATCTGTAACTGCAGAATGGCGGCCGTGATTTACCCAGTGGGGCATGTTCACATGCACGAACGTGCACTTTAAGCATGCATGGCCAACCGGCTATGTCAACAAAGCAAGGAGAAGCTCAGATTACAACACACACAAATTGAGAGTGACTTTATCTGCTGCTCAAGTAGACTTTATTCCACTATATCTTTACATGGCAAATAGTTGTTTGCTGGAATAAGAATGTTGCTTTATCAAATAAAAAGTTAAGGAGGCAGAATTATCCTTGTTGGACTAACATCGACTGGGGTCAGTAAGTTACCATTAAAGTGTAGGAAGTCAGCATTCTTCACAATATGTTCTTACTCAGGCTTTAGATGAAACATTTGAGGGGTTCTCTTATTTAAATACAGTGTCCCTCAACGTACTGTCACACCCAGAGTAGCAAATAGGTGGCTAGCCAGGTAGTTATCCTGATGCATTCTCTGATGGACTGTCTGGATATAAAAAAAAAGAGAAATGGTGTCTGCAGTAAGTATAACCACATCACTGTGATATAATGGGGTTACATTGCTGGCATAGGTAACAAAGGCAAACGTTAGGGTGTTGAATTGGCACACAATGCGAGCACAACACAGTCATAATTGCATATTGTGGAGGAAAATGTGTTCTTTGATTATAATTATTTGCTGACACCAAACACTTTGTTAATGACACGTGTTGTAAGAGTACCTGTAGGGCATGTAGGTATATATAAAATACACATGTACTGGATATGCTGTCTTCAGGATTCGATGCACAGTGCACAATTTGATGCACTGATCAAAATTAATTATTCAAATCTTCCGACATTGTACCAGAATCTAACAGTAGTGTGCACTTTAAGACATTGCCTTTGGCGCCATCTAAGAAACAGCCGTCATTGCGGATAAAAAACAGCATGTGAAAACCGAAGCGATTCCATTATTTGTGTAATATGCAAGCAATTGTAAATATTTGAGATGTGAACTGGACATAGTCCAGAGACATTAGCCAGTCTATGACACTTTATATTATCCTTTTATGTTATACTCCCTCCTTGGCCTTTGTGGTGTTACAATGGAAAAAACGGATAGTGCAACAGTAGAGATTGACTTCATTGACAGCGTACAAACTACGCTGTCAACACTGCCCAAATGTGGCATTTTCATGTGTGATATATGACATTATTTTTATTTATTAGGGTCCGAGCGACTGATGAAGTCCCTATTTGTTTTACCTGTAATTTTAGTTATTCTTATTTTTTTAGCTTTTATGATGTTATAATTATGTTATGTAAAGTGTCTTTGAGTACCACGAAAAGCACTATATAAATTAAATGCATTATTATTATTTAGTTATCTAGACATCCTCACCCACTCTGGCCTTCTCATCATCAGCACCATTACAATCTTGCATGAGGTAAAACTACACTGGCCGTGCAAGAGTATTTCTTTTTCCTTTTTTCAACATTGATCTATTTTTAATGACTAATACTCAGTACTGTTCAAAATCAGAGACATTGATTTGGGATTTCCCCATTGGTACGCATGAGACCGATAATATTAAGAGACATTTAATATTGATGGTTGAATTGGAGCACAGACAAGTAGTCACTGCTGCTGCAAAGGTTGATGCTCTTTCACACTTATTCCTACGAAGTTGTGAGTTTAGATACAGGTCATTGCCAGAATATCTAACAGTTCTAATTAGGCAAAGAAACTCTTTAATATCCAGCACAGCTATTACACATACATTTTGTACAAATTCTTAGAGATATTTATTTGATTTGATGATGACGCAAGACTATGTCTTAATGAACTACAGCATGCACGATATCTCCACATCCAGTAAAAAAAAAAACATGCATGTGGCAGGGAAAACAACCAAATTGTTTCATCAATATATAGTGCACAGAATTTACGAGGGAGTTTGTATGAAAGATATCTTCATTTATTTGTTAAAGGCCACTGAGATGCAACACAATTTCTCATGTTGTCACTTGTTTCAGTTTTTTTCTAACCCCTAGTCATTAGTGTGCTAGAATAAAGTAAACCAAACGTCTTATTCTTTTTCACTGAACTAGCTGCTACTCTGGCCTTGTACACTGTCCATTGGGCACCCTCAACCCAATTGGCCATGCTGCCTTCAGGTCCAGTCCCTGCAGACAGGAACTCAGAACAATAAACAGGGCAAGCTAAGCAGGAGGGCAATCACAAGAACCGCAATCACACTATCTGTGCATAACATCCTCTGACCAGTTAATAAACAGTATTCACAAAGATTATGGTATACACTGCTGTGCTTGCTTAAAAGCTGTAAAAAGGATATAGGTAAAGGAAACTAACATCAAAGTAAAGAGAGAACGCATAAAAAAAATCCAAACAAGTGTTTGAGGAAATTGGATATTGAAATGAAATAAAAGAAGGCCTCAATGGTAACATCTTTACATGTGTACATACAGTCGATTCCACTATAATTCAGGACAAACCGGCATTCAAACCAATACCTGTAAAAAGTGCTTAGCTGGTAAAATAGTACACATTCAGTGCTGGACTCAAGACAGACAAACTACACTTATTCAGACTGTGGCGTCATCCTAGGATGTGCACCATCTATTCCTTTGTTTCACTGAGCCTGAGAAACAGGCTATTTGCTACATTGCCATAAGGAAACTTCATTCTTTGACATATCCATTAAAATGCAGCGCTGAACCACAGCTAATAAAAGGAGACAGAGGACAACAGCATGACCACCTAACGGCATCATAAAGTTAGTGAGGGGAGCATAAATAATGGAGGACTCATTTTCTCTAAACACGTTGGTCTAGCTGATAGAGATTTCTCTGTAGCACAGGTTTCTGCCGGGCAGCATGGAAATCAGTTTGGAATAGTGGTACAGACTCGAATGGAAAATGTATGAATACCATGCCACTGACTATATGAATTAAATGCATTGGAGCTGAAAATAGTTCTGTCAAAAAGAAAGATAAAGTATAAAACCAACATGTAAATAAATGTGGGAATGCTCTACAATAATGGCATGATGCAGGCTGGTTTCACCCCAAGAGATGTTCAGATTGATGATGATGTCTTAAAGTGATAGACTTAACTAGTTGGTATTTCTAGCAAATAACCTACTGAGGCAAACTGGCTATTGTAGGATTGGGTAGAAATGATGAAGTAATGAATTTGTATTAGGAATCAAACCCAAAATGTAAACCTTGGATTCAAATAAAGCTAAGAGGCCCAATGGTGGTGATAAATGAGATGTGAACATCATGGAGGCATGAGTCGAAAAGTCAGAGGATCACAAAAGTAATTTGGATTCCTCCTCTGGGGACCATAGATGTCTGTGAATAATGTCATGGGAGCACATTCAGTATTGAGATGATTCAGTCCACACAAAAGTTACAGACAGTTACATTTACAATTGCTTGCATATTAGTTACCGACAAACAAACATTAACCTCCCTAATACCATATTGCTGAAGTGGCAAATAATCTAAACACTAGATTCATGTAAACAAAGTCTGAAAAAAAAAAAAAAAAAGATTCCCTAGTGTGCACCGTCCGTCCGTAGGTCTGCTTCAGTGCTCTGTCAAACAGCTCCATCATTTCCCTCAACTATTCAACAGAACAGCAGAGTAAACAGACACACTGCAGGGGACAGCATACCATCTCACTGCAGCCTCAGCAGCAGCAAATCCCTCATACCCAGGATGAACATCTGCAACCCCCTGCCATTGATCCAACCATATGCAGGTCCCAGGAAAACCTTTTGCATTATTAGTAAATCAGTTTAAGCTATGGTCCTAAAACCTCCTACAGAACCGCTATTCAGGTCATAATAGAAATATTCGGTCCTGAACTACCCTCCCTAACATAGGAGTATATCATGCCCTACTACCTAGCATCATCCTAAGAAAATCCCCAGATCACTGATTTACTGTATTTCTCTCGGTTATAAGACTACTGAGAGAACACACAATCGTACATGCATGCATGTAAAAAGAATACCGCCGTCAAGCAAGTATTGCTACAAATCAAGCTGCCACAGTAGCCATGTAAGTCTGTGTGTCCATGTGTATTGACTTTTATTTCCATCTGAGACAGTTCCCCCCCACAGTGGACTGCCACTGTCACGCTGATGAGAACGTGAAATGTCAGACTTATAGTGCTGCATTGGTGAGACGTACAGCCAGGATATACATCTGGCCGGTGTGAAAATGTGGTATGGGTGCAATTACATAGAGACGGTGCAACAGCAAGGACACTGTTTCTTAGGGAGAGTGAGAATTGGATCTGTTAGATACAGAGAAAAGAGGCCGCTGTGCTTTTTGGTCCCTTTTTCTGTGTACATGTCCCTTTGCTGGGCCAACCAACATACCCCAACATGTATTGTTCGGGCCTAATTCCTTTCAGGACACCTCTTTCCTCCTATTAATCGCAGTGTTTCCCCTATAATGGTAATGGGACCATAAACGAGTGTCTGTGGTTAGTTCACATCTGTAATAACAGCAGGAAATTTGACTATCTGTTATTGAAACAGTAGAACAAGTGAAGTTAAGATAACGTTGACTTTAGCCTTTTGGTCAAAAAAACAGGGTTGGTAGTGTGCTGACAAATGAAATGATTTTGTCTTATAAGCTGAGCCAGACAATAAAAAATATTTGGTTATTACAGATAGGTGATGCTGTTTTGGCCTCATCGTTCTCCCCCTGCTGGAAGTGAGCACTCTCCCTCCCTGTTTAAAAAATAGCCTTCTAAATGCTACATTGCTTGTCTGCAACCGGTCATATGGTAATTTAGAAGGAAATTTGGATTGGTGTGCTCTGATTAATTTGGCATGCAGTGAAAACATCAGTCATCATTTTGTTTGAATGAAGAAGAAAATAACGAGAGTAACAGGTGAACCAACTTAAAAAAGTGCTGTCTGGTGGATCTGATTAATGCCAGCCTGTCATGCACTTAGAGGAGAGATAACCGAGCTGAAAAAGATGACAAACACTAAATCACACAAGAGAAAGTCAATCGTTTTTTTTTTATTGAGAGTAGATTGAACATGACAATATCTTGGAATCTGGAGCTATTGGCCATGGACAGTGGTCATGAAACATCTTTACTCTGTGAATGCCATCATTCAGATGCTCTGATTTATCCCACAGTGCAATGTTCCTCATGCAGGATTTTAAATCTGAGTAAAGATACACAGAAGGGATGTAGGAATGCACAAGCGTTTAAGTGCATTCAGATTAAAACATATAGAAGTACACACGGTGTTTAAATGGTGTCTCTGCTGTCCTCCGCCATGGCTACTAACTCAGGTTTTGGACGAACATCATGAAACAACCTTATAATCTGTAGGGAGAGAACACTCCCGCCACACCGTGGTGAAGAAGACCTCAAGGTGACTGAAAACATCATCAATAAATGTTCCACACCCTTATGAAGCCCAGGGTGGCACAGCTTGCTATCGAGTATTTTAATAAATATTTAAGATTTCAAGAGTTTACATGTTTCCGTTGGCCCAACCTCCAGGCGGATCTTCTGGAGAAAAAAAGCCATATGACACGTATCTCCAGGAAAAGAGAACAAGGGTTTCTATTCTTTGTATTTTCTCACACTAAAGATAACAGGCGGGATGAGGCAGATTTTGGACCAGTTTCTGTTTTAACATGCGCATTATGAATGCACAGGATTAGAGGACACTGCTCACAATCAGACAGGTTTAAATAAGCTTATATGCTAACCATATTTATTAAAACCATACAAAGGGTAAACTTTCAGTGATTATCCAAACCGTACATCGTAGACGTCTATTACATTGTGCACACCTACCTCCAGTCTCAATGTTTATGCCCATCCTGTTGTAATGCATGCACTTGTTATGTTCCCTTATTTATATTCATCAAAATACAAGATGGTGATAATTGGATTGAACCGGGAATTTGTTTTAAACATTTGTTTTCTGACAGCTTGTGTTTCTCTCCTGGGAGGTACCCAAAATGAAAGTGTCTAGGAATGTCACCATGTCCTCTGATCTTTGCAATAATATTTGATGGGTGACATGTTATTGCAAAAAATAGAATTGAACTTAAGAAATCCAACCAAAACGGTACAAACACATTTTGGTCTTGATGTATAAGGGTAGGGGTGCATCATAACAAAAGGTCATAGCCTTCTTTTCGTTTGATATATGATGAAAGTTACTATTTTTAGACAGAAAGGAAGTTCACTTTAATATTTTAGATCTCTATAAAATTGTAAAAAGTTAATTTGCAGTGCTGCCAGCACAAAAACTCACATTTATGTTATTTATAAAAACAATATGTAGTTACAGCAATATTTGTATTATTATTTGCACATGTTGTACAAATGTGACACTACAAATTAATTAAGAGTGATACTACATGAACGAAGACATTCAATAAAGGATAAGAAAACCTTCCAGTGCTCTTAATGAATGGCAAGTCTGAGTGCCAATTTATTCTTTGGTAGCCGGAGTGCCAGTTCCCTAATGTTTAGATGCTCAACACTAAAGAAGCGGTGTGACACATTTAATGACCTGAACCCATTCTGTCAGTTTATTACTTCACACACAGTATACTGCAAATAGTGCTAAAAGCACTAAGGTAGATTAAAATCATATAATTATTTTACTGATGAATATATTTACTGTACATGACCTTGGGAGCTAGTGCTCAGCTAAATTCTAATTGTCTGTTGGGAGTTCAAGGTGATGCTACTTGTTTGCTAGATCTGTGTTATGCTCAAAGTACCAGGGACACCTTTAAACCTTTTTGGGAACACATTATCTATCATTAGCACTGGAGTGCATGTGTTTGCGTGGCAGAGACAAAGGAGACCCTAAGTATCAAAGAGAGATAGAGAGGCAACACACGAGGAGGAGGTGGCACAAAGGCTAATGGATCAGAGAGATGTCTGCCTTTGTGTTCACATGAGAAACCTTAGAGCTCAAGGCCATTGTGTATGTGTTGTTTGGCAGGAAACATACCGAAGGGAATGAAAAAGTACTTTTAGAAGATGGCTTGTCTCACTTCTCACGGCACCATACACCACCATTGGCGTAGAATTGGAGTCAAAATATCCCCTTCTGTTATCTTTTTGTTTTTCTGTGCTGCTAATGTATTAAATAGTTGTCTTTCCCTGAAAAGCAATGTTTAGAAATACTCCTGCTACCTCTGCTTCTACTACTACTACTACTACTACTACTTAATTACTCCCTTTGAACAACAACTGCTGCTTTTCATTCATACAATTTCCCATTCCCTTCTATTATACTATCAGTTTAAAATCTAAGGGACAACTCACTCTGGTGACATGGCCTGACCACATAAACCTGAGTTACTATATACTGCACATGAATGTTCAAGGAATGTGGCTTATAGATGATGAATCAGTATTTAGTAATTATATTACACTTGTATACAAGCATTATTAATTTAAACAAATGATGTAGGTATTTAAAGAAAACACCTGTTTAATTCATGCAGTTCATGCACCGTACAATCAAAGTATTGGTTGGGATTGAGTTAATTATTTGCCCTTTCTGTTGTTTATGGGCGCATTGATGCATACATTGGATAAACTGTTTGTGAAATAATGCAGCAGGGTGGAAATGTATTACCCTAAAGTCATTTCACCTAATCTCAAGAGTGATGGGGTCATTTTGCCCATGAGTAACGAATGTGTGTTGCTCTACCGATGACAGGTGGTATAGCAGTTGTTAAATGAAGCTTAGCAAAAGTTAAATTAGGAAGACGTCTACATTCAATCTCCTCTGCACTCCTATTCATTACTTTCTCTCAGCCACACCTCTTGGTTCTTATCCATTCATATACTTCCCTCTATTATCATATCACTTTAAAATATAAAAGGCAAATTCTGACAGCTTCATTTCAATTGAATAAGTCTTGAAGTATAGCCACATTGATCTCTGCAAGGACGACACTTTCGACCATCTGCCCCACCTGCGTGGGCAGATTGACAGTTTATTGGTGGGGGCAGAATATGATGACAAACTATGCTTGACTGGTACAGAAGCTGTATATGAAGTAAGTGTTATATGAGAGTTGTAATAAAAGCCTGACATTTACAGTTATTTACATAACATACACAGTCTCACAGGATACATATAACAAATGTGCCCTCTATGCCACCTGTTAGCTTGTCAAGCTCCATGCAAGGGATTTACAACTTGAAATACAAAATGACAGAGTGTGCCTTTGCTCACCACACTCTGTCTAGCTGTACCCTAAAGCCATCACTCCTCAATCATTAATCACAATATCTATCCTACATCTACATAGTGCTGTGTTGTGCTCTTCTTATTGCTCCTGGAGGTGATGCCAGCAACCACCACCCACTACACTGTTGTCAGAGAGATTCAGTGGTTAAAAAATGGATGGATGGACTGAAATATGAAAATGAAATCCCAAATATCATCAAGTCTGCTAACACTTGCTGCATTCAGATAAGCACTCCAACAGCACAGCACTACTACTAATGCTGCAATCTACAGGCTTCATGGCTTGTCCACTGTGAGCTATTAAACTGCTGCTGCATTCACCTCCAGGGGCTTCCCCCTCAGATCACTGCTGACCCGAGAAGTGATCAACCTGGTTCTGATTAATGGGTCTCTGAGCCTCCTTGGAGGCAATCACACTCAGAAGGTTTGGTCAAACAGTAACAAATGTGACATTCAGCAATCATTCTTCATTGCATCAATAACCCAAGTTATCGATTAATCAGCATTACATTATTTTGAGTTGTGTGACTCGTCTTTAGTTTGTGCTTGAAACTGTTCTGCTTCCATTTTCAGAAAAAAATGCCTTTTAATCCATTTTAGGTAACTAGGCTCAGAGAGTGAAGATCTATAGACGTATTAACCCAAACTCCTGGGGTAATAGCACGGTGATGCTGTGACTGATGACAATACATTAATTGAGTTCTAGGTAAGCAGCACAATACTTCATTTTATTGTGTCATAGCTGAGGTGGCGAGATACAGATTCTTTGCTTTTTTAAAAAGAAAACTCTCCAAGGTAGTGCGATGGGACATTTTGACTGAGGGAGTGACTTGTCTCTGTTTGAATGGTGGTGGTGCAACTCAGGGACAGAGGAAAATACTTCCTCATCAATATGATATAATGCCTCTCCTCCTGAGGTAATTATTTCCCCAGAGCAACATGGCATGTCATTAGGCTGATTTGCTCCCAGTGTCAGTCAGCCTGAGACACCTTCACAACAACAACTCTGTTGTGAAAGAACACACACACTTAGAGGATTAGACAACCTGATGGCACAGGCTCTCACACCTAGAGTACATTGGCAAGTATATTGCTCAAGTGTTATTTTCTATTCTCAACATTTAATGGGAGGCTGAAATGCTGAATACAATCCTCTTCATCAGTACACCGGATTTCCAAGTGAGAGATTCATTTTGGAGAAACTAGGGTTGCAACGAACTATCTAACTAACTAACTAACCCTTTTTTCCAATTAAACAATCAATAAAAAATATTACTACATGAATGGTAACTTCTCTGCCAACTAGTTAATTAATCAACTAATAATTTCAGCTCTCAAACCCTCCTGAGAGAAAACCTCTGCCACATTAGATCTAAGAGCGATTTACCAAGGAACAGCCTTAATGCCCCATGCAGACACACACAAACACGCACCACAAACCAATAGCCATGTCAAAGAGACAAAGTGAGAGCTGGCTGCTAACTAAATGTGGCCTTTTTTTGGATGCCCCATTATTTGCTTTGCTTCTTTGACTGGGACCTCAATCCACCCTTCTACACAAGAAACTCTGCTTAAAGCAAAATCTACATATCAACTCAAACACAGGAGACATCTATATTTAAACCATGATACCATGGAACAACACATTTCTGATTGTTACCAAACACCCAGGGAGACAGCTTGTTTAAAAACCTTACCTCGAGTATCAGATGGGATAACACACCTTAATTCTTTTTCCTCATTCCTCACTTCACCCACATCTCACTACTCTCTTTCTCTCCCGAACTGAGCTGGAGGAGATAAATGAAATGAGGGCTGGCATGTTCCCTAGACATTTTAATTAGCTAGTCTTTAATTCAGCCTGACCCCCTTTCAACTTTGATCAGCCAGCGGAAGCTCTGATAAGGACCTGCTACTCATGTGCAAACACTGGGGTTGTTAAACAGCAAATGGTCTCTTTGCCATTTGCAGATGCTCTCTACCTGTGCCGTCATGGGAGAGTTGTTCACGACTCAGTGAAAACTAAAAGCCCACCGGGACCTATGATGCGTGAGCTATCACTCTCCTTTCACTACAGCGTGGACTGTGATGCATAGAATACAAATGCACTGCTTTCTAAGAGTTGAGAGGTTTCTGGAGGCAGAAATAATGTGCAACAGTATTAGCTAAGAGTTCCAAAGTTTCATTTAGTCTTAAAAGGACATGAGCTTTGGGCTTTGAGAGCTGAAAGGAAAAGCAACAATAATCTCTCTTTACTTATGGATGAATTTACATCTCTCCATTGCACCTTATTAACTCTGCTTCCTCCCCGGAGTCGTTGTGACTTCACATCTCATAGGGTCCATTTGGACCTGGAGGTGTCTGATGCCTGGTGAGCCGGCCTCCCGTGTTGGCCCTGCTGATGCCCCGCCCCCCCTCCTCTCTACCTCCTTCTGTTTCATGGATTGGAGTTCCATTCATACATTGTCATATTCATGTAATGTGTTTATGTAACTTTGTAAATGCTGTTCATTCTGTACACATGACATCTATTCATCTGTCCATCCGGGGAGAGGGATCCTCCTCTGTTGCTCTCCTGAAGGTTTCTTCCCCTTTATATATATATATATATATATATATATATATATATATATATATATATATATATATATATATATATATATACGTGAATACATACATGTACTGATATGTATATCGTTATACTGTTCATATACTGATGGGAGTGGGTACCATGCAAGATGTCACCGGCCCATCAGGACTAACTAACATTCACACACATTTACACAACCGCCGGTCCTTTGATTGAAGGACGACCCTGCTCACCACTGAGCCACAGTCGCCCATACACATACATGGTCGGAAGAATAGAAAAGACATAGTGACATGAGATGATTACATCAGACACGCAATCATTCCAGTGTCATATTACACCAGCTTAAGTGTCTTTGGAGTTCCATAAAATACCAGTGGAAGTGTGTGTTTGTGTGTGTGTGTGTGTGTGCGTGTGTGTGTGTGTATATGTGCTCCAGGAGCACAGCTGACTGGAATCCCCTGTTCATGTATTATAACAAACTGTTTAGCATTTTCAAAAAGGTGTTATTAAGGCAAATTATTATTTAATGTAATGCTGTTATTACCTTATCCAACACTCCACTTGTAATGTGTTATACTGCTGACAAGAACAGATGTTATTTTTTGACAAGGCCGCAATTTTGTGACTGGAGATTGACAAAAGTTAAACGCAGTGGTATTATAAGGTATTATAACTTCACATACAAAGGCTACCCAGTGTACCCTTTGGACATTTAGTAACATATCTGGACTTAGGAGACATGTCCAGTTTTTGGAGCCACTACTACCTCTAACAAGCCATAACCAGTCAATTATGAGCTAAATCAAATGGAACACAGTGGTTTTAGGAACTAGACTGAGTAATGTCAGCACCACTGTCTTCATCCCACCAGGCAGTCATAGTCCAACTCTTTTGCCCTATTATCATTAGATCCACCAAGCAAAGTGGTCCCATCCATCAGCCAGCTTACCCTGTGACAGCAGCCAGTTTATGTGCGACTGGTGGTCCTTCCAATTTGTAAATGGGATTGGAGCACGTCTACAGAGGCTGAACAATACACCGCTGAAGCCAGCTGTCACGTGTCTACCAGCCACTGCCCTTAAGTCACATGCTGGCGGTATCTGTAGTTGCCGCGGTGACTTTGCCCACTGCACACACTCATCAAACTCCTTCTGTACCGCTCATACTCTTTCTAACATCTGACGTATCATATGTCTCACTCCCTGCCTCAGTGTCTCTTGCTCAATCCACGGCCGGTCGAGGCTGCTAGTGATAACACAGCTGATTTTGTCTACGACCCCCAGCCACTGCTCTGCGGCCAGAGGCACGTTGGGGCGGTAACAGGTAGCACACTGTAGTTGTATTCATTCAATCACACACAACAGCAGTGGTCATGGCAGACGCAGACGCCATGACCACTGAAGATGTGCCCTGTAGTGCCCCTTTCTAGTTATCTCCTATTCTCCTTGACTGCAGCTCATACCTACAGTCTTTAATCCTCCTTCCTTTCTTCTCCGTCTCTAATGTGATCTCTACTTGAAACTCCTCCATCCCTTCCTGTCCATCTCTCTGCTTCTGATCTCAGACAGAATACCTGTAGATCATATACTGCATGTATTACCAATCAACAGGCAGTATTGGTAGTTCAGTAAAGCAAGACATGGCCAATGACTCAACTCACAGAAAAACAACCAAGAAAACCAGTAAATTATGACAACAGGTTTGTGCCACACATTTAACCGTGAATCTTTTATATACTTCCAAGACATTGCATGAATTACAGCACATTCATAAATAACAGTGGCAAACTTACGATTGTTTCATGGGTTTGGATTTTCTAATGATTCACCGCTGTGCCCCGATAAAGCCCAACAGCCCAACAGCAGTTAATAATGCTGACAAAAATCATTAGAGCATGTTCAAAGGTTGCACAAGAGGATACATTCTTTAACAGCTACAGGTGAAGTGTACAAAAAGTAATGTACGTGCGAAAGCTATAAAGCATCTACATCATGGTGTCTAACAAGAGTAGCCTGCTGGGTTTGGTGCTTTTCCACCCCCTCTCCTGCTGTAACATATATAATTCAACGAAATACCAGACACAAATCAGACCCAGCGCTCATACTTTGGCACTAGCTCTCTTTAATTAAAACATGTTTGAAGCGTCCATTCTTTTTTCAATATACACTGAAATATAGCATACATCACGATCCAATAGCAAGGCTGTCTACTGACATAATTACAGTTATTGCATCTAACTGCTTCTGACTGCTACTCACTGGCCAGATGCTGCCATTGATTACAAGCTGAAAAGCGCTACAAGCCGCTCCAGTTTTCACCCAGATGCTATTCTACTCAATATAAGAGGATTCACTATTAATTACATGAAATGTATCACACAATAAACCAGGTATTTTTAGCCAGACTATATTTCAACAATATGATTATGTGGTCTGTCTACAGAAGTATTTATTTCTGATGGCTGAGTTAAGCAGTTGCTTATAATGAACTGTATGTTCTACAACCTTTAAAATGCCAATACAGAGCGCTGTGTTGCTTCTTCAGAGATATTATGAAATAAATAATTTGTCATTCTGCTAATCTGTCAGTCAGCGACTCTCAATAGCAGTTAATATTCTGAGCTCCCTTCATAAGCTGTACTTCACCTTGTAAAAGTCTGCTTCTTAACTCTTTCTAAACCCTCAGAGCCCCTCTATGCTTTCTCCCCCATGTATATTCAATGTGCTACACAGCCAAGGCTTACTGCCGGTGAATCATGTATTATCCCTTGTCCTCTGCTCCTGCTCGTACATCTCTCCTTTACTCTAATTTCATTTTCCAGTAGGGCTCTCAGTTATGTGGAAAAAACCTGTCTACCACATGGTGTGGGGAGCATCCATTTCATATTATGCCAGTTGGGCCACCATCATACAGCATCTTCATAATTGACCACAGCAATATTGAGACAACTATTTAAACAACTCTGATCAAACAGGAGTCAATCAAACAGAAACCATGAATGCAATGTGTCTGCATGAGAGAGATGCAGGCAGCGAGGCAAGACTGCAGTGATCTACCAACACTCGACGAATACAAAACAGAGAGCTGGAGTAGGATGCTTAGGTTTATGACATAAGCTCATGATGTCTGATAAAAGGAACTAAGTGTGGCAATTGCCGTATATTTAACAAATCCATATAATACAAACAAAAGTGCTCAAAACCCTGTGAGCCATCTATAATCCCTTTTGATACACTCTGACCCCCTTCCCATTATTCTTACTTTTGCAAAAATCCATCTTCTGCATTGTCTCCCCTCGTTATGACCCCTTGTCTGCCTGCTGCCCATCAACCTTTCTACACTTTTACAAACTCTCAACTACTCTTTTCTGAAAAGAACCTTCAAACAGGACTATGAAAAGCACATACTGTATGCAGGCACAATAAGATGCAGATTTATGTCCAAGAAGCCTAAAAAATGTTCTTCACAAAGGCAGAAAAAGGACTAATAAGGCGGTTCCACACAAACTATGTGCTTTAATCATTCCTTAAATGTGTAATGGTCTGTACTTGTATAGCATTGTTCTAGTCTTCCGACCACTCAAAGCGCTTTCACACTAGTTGTCATCACTCGCCCATTCATACACTGATGGGAGGGGCCACCATGCAAGGTGCCACTGCTCTACCAGTCGCCCCTTGCAGCCTGGTGCTCTACGTAACACATGCATGCTCACACACAATCACATACTGTCACTGTCACTTGATTTTTGCAATTTCAAATGAGTATCATAACCATCAAGGAAAGACATCATTGTGAGAAACCCATCAACACTCCATTAGCTACTTTCAAGGATAATAAATATGCATAAGTATGTTTTTTAGAAACCAAATTATAACTTATACTGTGTCAAACTGTAAACTGTTTCTTGAAATAAGCAGATATGTATTAAACATGTAATGTTGTTAGCCCACTCACCCTTTTAGTGCACAGAAAATACTATTTTAGACCTCACAGAAAGAAACTAGAATAACTGACAAAATAACAAGTGAAGATGGAGAGTTGTTGAGTGCATTCATTGGGTTTCCAGTCAGTCTCTGAAATGCTGATGAACTGCCTACTTAATTCCTCATTTATGCAATTATGATTCCCTAAATAAAGTGCAATCAAAATGAATCAAAGGAAAATCTGAAATTTTATGTTTGATTATTCCTTATCATTTAACCCTCCTGTTATGTTCGTTTCTTAGGTACAGCAATGATGTTCCCGGGTCAATGTGACCCGGTGAATGTTGAATCATCCAAAAGAAACCAAAAAATCCTAAGGAATATAGTTTGTACCTCATCACCAACACCTTTACTAACAATTCAATCAGTTTTTAGAGGAATGGAGTTATTCACCCCTCATTAGATCAGAGTTTAATTAGGATAACTGACTCGTTTTAATGAAAAAATACATGTTAAAACAATTGTTTAGGTACTTTTGAAAGATCTAGATATAAATTGCATTAGTCTACCATAACATGTATTTTCTCCTAAATTTTATTTTTATTTTTTTATGGAGTGATGTAGATAAATAGAGATGAGACACCTGTGCTGTTCAGGGTCATATTGACCCGCTCACTCAACATCAAGCCAAATGAGTCATAAGGCTTTGTATTGCAAGTAAACTTTAGTTGTGTTTATTTATAGTGTTAACAGTTCTTCTTTGGCCTCCAGTATACAGTATGTAGAGTTGTAATAGGTTATTTTGATTGGCATATGCACATAAAGGTAGTCTTATGTTTTATATTAATATATAATGGTAGTTATGATAATTAATAGGGAATATTAATAGAGAATATTCTGCAGAAATATATTGTAAAGCATGAGATGATCATTAGTCTATTATTGTAACTGTTGATAAATGTATGTATTATAATTGTATGATGCATGAGAATGAATGATAGTTTATTGTTTAGAAATGTTGTTAAAATTGAAAGCGGGGTGGGAACCCGTGACGTTTTATTCTGAAGGCAAGACGAGAGGTTTTATTCTGAAGAGGAACTTCTCGTCTTGAACGGAAGTGTGACGTTTGACCCCGTGATCTTTGAAGTGGCCTTAAGCCAACCAAAAGTGATGTTTGTTTGACCCAGCAAATTACTAACATTTAAAGGCGTTAAAGGCGTGACTGAATACTTATAAAGGGGATTTGTGCTGAGGGAAGCGTTCTCTTTTCACTTTTCTTTCGGCTTGAATTGACCAGACAGCTCTCTACTTCACGGAAGAAAGTGATTTAGTCTGTGGAAGTCTGTTCAACCGGCCCTCACGATCGTGAACGTATTATTTTGTCTGGTACTTTTTGCCATTAAATATTAATATTTTTCCTTAAGCCCGATGCATCCAGTAAACTCATCCTTTTTTATAAGTAGCTGTCTGCCAGAGTCCTTGTACCTGTCTGCCTCAGAAATCTGCAGACAAACATCAGCGAGCCTTATCTCTACTTCTCAGGAGAAGTCAGGAAAAGGAGGCAGGTGGAAGGCTGGTGGTCCAGGAGCAGCACACAGAAGGAGCAGACTAAGACAGACTCTTGAGTTCAGTGAACACACAATTACAAACAACTTATTACACAAATGCATGAACGCGTATCACAAAGCACATCAAACTTATGCTGGGAACAAAAAGCACTGAGTTCATCAGACGTGCACTGTGCTTCTGTTGAGCAGGTACAGAAGAATCTGCTAAAGGCTATGGTGAGAGCATCAAAGATGCAGTAAACAAAATGCATCAGAGATTATTTAATGAGCATCATGTACCAGAACAACTTCAACATTTCCAGTAAGGCTCAGCAAAAGGATTTACCCAGTGGCAATATTGAATAGTGTAGGTTGACACACACTGAGGGGCTATAATACACCATCTGCTCCAAAGTGATATGCAATACTTGCATCTCATGCAAGATTGCACATGTGGGCAATACAATTGAAACCGTCTCCTCAAACCACTTTCCATGAGCCAAAAGTCCAATTCTGTCAGTAGTAGATTTGACAAGGCACTGGTGCCACAGAGAAATTCAATGTCTCTACAGCATACTGTGTGTTCTGGCATTTGTATTCACAGCGTACTGGAGCTGCCTGTGGGGGGATGTGGTGGCTTCAAAAATATGAAATGCATGTTATCCTGAATATGAATATGAATTGGGTCTTTCAGTCACAAGAGTTTGTAATATGACATCGGCCAAATAAGTGCTGTTACTTTCTGAGGAGTTTGTATGTGTGTATGTGTGTGTGTATGTGTGTGTGTATGTGTGTATGTGTGTATGTATGTATGTATGTATGTATGTACGTATGTGTGTGTGTGAGAGAGAGACATTTTTATTTCTGCAGCTTGTTTTGTCAGAACCAATGCACGGAAGGGAGATCACAGAGAAAGTAAAGAGGTGGCCCTGAGAGGAAAAGAGGACTGACATTTTTTGCCTGTCTTCATGATGTCTGAATGTAAGATAAAAGGTTACATTCATGTTAGCAGAGTAGAGTCTGGGTCAAATCCTTTCAACTACACACAAACCACAAGCCTACTAGTACTACCCCCCCCCCCCCCCCCCCCCCCCCCCCCCCCCCCCCCCCCAATAGTGATTTTTAAATCTCTACTGATGTCTGAACTATAGGAGGATCAAATTATGTATTAGTTGATTAGTCACCTTAGTCTTTGAACTAACGCCTGACCTTTATTTCATGATCATGTTTAACTTGTTAAGGTAAATAATAATTGCTGTATGCTATGAAAATGTTTGCTATATTTCCCAGTTTGCGTAGAATTTGAGTTCCTGATTAGAATTTGAGCTCCTGATTAAATATTCCCCTCTCTCTCTCTCTCTCTCTCTCTCTCTCTCTCTCTCTCCCCTACAAACTACTACAGTACCAAAGAAGAGCAAAAGAGGAGCATTTTGCAAAGCTAGCGTGCAAAATGCTCCTCTTTGCTCTTGAAAAGATACTTAGCATGATAAAGTTCTGCTAAAAAACAGGTTTCTCTAAATTATCAAGAAGAGAGAACGTAACCAAAGTGTATCCATCAGGCTTGTTTACACAGGAGAAGAAACCAGCAAAAAAAGCATGGCTGTTTTTATGGATTCATTTTACAAGGATGGATGAAAACCTCTCGGCTGAAGAAATCTCAATAAAATAATCCCCTTTCACGCAAACAGTGCTGAAATATAGTCTAATAAGCACCTTTTATTTTTACATTTTCAAGTGCTATAAAAACAGTTGTGATTGTGAAAAAAAAATTCCACTTTTGTCCGCATTGTGGCGCTTACAGAAAATAATGGAGAGCGGTTCACTGTTAGGTTGCTGTGAGAAATTTGGCCTTCACCCAATTTGGCCCTGAAGAAAAGATCTTTAAAGACATTTTATTACAGTGACAACAATCATTTATAGCAGCAAGTATTTCTCAAGCTGCTTAAAGAAAAACTTGACCCTGGAAGCCGTTAGGATGTTACAGTTAAGTAAATCATCTGCCTGTGAGGTTCAGTGTGTCCGGGGTTGATATTGTAATGTCAAAATCATTTCCCTTCTTGTTAACGGTCTTATTTTTCTTTACCCGGCCTAATCTGCCTCTGATTCAGTTAGCGTTTCAGAGAACTTGCCTGGACTTGTCATATTCACCAATGCTTGTATTAATATTGTAGATGGAGTGAGTAATGCAGAATACTAATAGTACAATAGCAAGAGCACAAATGTGTGGAGATGGAGATGACCATCCTGGTGTTTTAGATTTATACCAAAATAACCTCTTGAACCCAGATATCCTTTTTTTAGTTGAGTACACATTATAACACACTTGTTCAATAATATACAGCACAACGCTGTCAAAAATAGATTATCTCTTAGCTTAGACCACTGCTTTGTTCCGTGATGTCACTCAAGTGCGTAAGATCTCTACTTTGAGTGATCATATTCAAAGGAAAAAGAACACGTAGATGGCTTTCCATTATATGTGCATATTTTCTTTAAATTCAGCATTACATTTTTGGTTCCTTTTAAAAGTGGTTCTTTGCTGCAATAAAAACATATAATAATCTAATATTTTTAACAAAAGTAAACAAAATGTGTTAAAATAGAGTGTAAATGACAGTCTAGCTGCTCTGAAAATGAATCGGCGTAATGTTATCTACAAAATACACTCAGTAGGACAAGGCAGATCACCATTAGCTGTTTTTTTATGTGGGCTCCCATAATTTTCAATAAAATATGTAAAAAGTGGAATAAATGTCTGCAGTATACACTCAAGTCACTCTTACATCAAAATGATGAAGAGGTTCATAGGCTTGACAGGCCAAGAAACCTTTGCCTAAACTCATTGTGATTCATTATGTTCTCTCTCTGCAGTCGGCCATTGAACAGGGCAGGTGAGTGGCGGCTGATTACCAGACAGCTTCTCCTACCTTTGATCTCCTGAGGTGTGGGGCTCTAATCCATCATACAGCACAGGAGGCTGTCTGATCTGGCTGGTTGTGGTAGCCACTTAGCTTCTCCTCATCTCACAAACACATGTAGTGTATACACACACGGTGTGGGCTCCAAACACTGCAAGAGAGTCAGAAAAAAATCCAATTGGATGAATAGGATTTTATGAGGCATAGACAAAGACATTATCAGGGAGCGTAATCGATCTCACACTGTGCCGGTATTTAGTAATACTGAGACAGAAATACCTTATTTTGTTGTAGTTCCCCATATGGGAGCATATCAAAAGATGCACAAGGGCATACATACTGCTGAGAGTAAACTATGTATTTAAAAAAGCACCTTCAGAACAATGGTATTGCAATATAAATCATATGTATGGTCCGGTATCACATTCTGCAGTCCTATTTCTAATGCTGAGGAAAGCCATTGAGTTTGGGATCTGCACCGTAGACCATAGTTTCAAAGTTTACGTTCCCGTTTTGCTGATGGTCTTGTTATACTGTTTGTCCCTTACTCAGCTAGATACCCTTCCTCTTTATATATAGCACATTCAACATTTATCATACTGTCACTATATAATACTTTGAACAGGCTCTGAAATGTTTCAGCATTCAAAACAAGGCCTGCAGGGTTATTTCCACGATGCATAAGAAAGTAAATGTCACTTACAAGATGAGCATTAATCTTTTTATTAGAATTCAATGAATTAGTCATTGAATTCTAATAAAAGGAAATGAACATTTCTTCCCAGAGACGAACCTAAAAACTTTGCACCATGGTGAAATGTCACAGCAGACGCACAGCACAGCCTGCCATGCCACCAACTGTGAGCACATTCGAACTACACACATACTACTCACAAGCGTGCACATACACACAAATGCACCAGTGACCTGGTTAAGTGCTACATTTTTGTAAGCATCTGAATCAATGATTCTGGTTCTAAGGTTGTACTTTTATGAAGATTAAAGCCACTTTGTGTCTGATTCAAAACGTTTTGGCTTCAACAGCATCCAGAAGCGAAACGATGATTAAACAAACAGTAATACATGCAACTAGACCCCGTGTTACACTGATCCCAACTGAGGACCACTTTCAGAAAGTGGCAACCCAACATGCACTCCCACTTCACACAGTGGCCAGGTGTGTGGAGGGGAGAAATAAAGCAATGTTTGAAATTATGTTTTTCCCCTTTTTCTGATTCTTTTTGTGTGAAGAACACAGAAAAGTACATCTTAACAACAACTGGCTACTAACCCAGCCTCCAAGGTTGGCTTTTCACAACAGATGTCAAATGCAACCGTCCATCTCAATTCTTATCCAATTCAGACCGACATTGTGAGGTGGATAAAACCTGCATCTGTGTTCAGTCAACGCACTTCAGCTCACTCTCCTTCACAACTCTTGTACGCTGCCCAGTTTTAGTGAACTTGGTGAAAATTAAATGATACTAATGCTAAAACATAATTTAACCTGCTCCCAAAAAAGAGAGCAAGAAAGAAAGTGATAAGAAAGAGAGAAGGTGAGGGCAAAGAGGAGAGGGAGTAATATAAACCGGTGTGGGCAAGTGAAGATGTGAAAACGATGACTTTAATCTGTAATAATTGGATGCAATGCTCTGGTTCAGCAGTGCACTGGATTTAACCGGATTGTTGTTGGAGTCTCTGCTAACGGCAACAACCAGAGATTGACCCGTGACAGTCTGTATGAAACGGTATAAGAATGAAGGGCTGAAAGTGGAACTCATCCACTGCATGTTTCACTGGGACCTCTTTTTTGTACAAACAACTCGTGTCATCAGAAACATTTCATAGATGTTAAAATCCCATAAATCACACTAAGAAACTGATTAATGAATAATTCATAAGCAAAACATCATTGCAGAAAAACTAATGACAGTTTCATATCTATTCAAGTCTCATATTTGGCCTTCTGGGTAACCCATCAGTTATACTATATTGTTGATAAACAATAGTTGTGTTCCGCCGGTTTGCCTTTGCAGTATTGATCTCTTTATATTTGGCTGAATCATTTCTCAAAAAAACTGTAGAACATATTAATACTGCTACTTAATAATAATAATAATGGTAGCAAGAAAACCAAGATACTGATAGCATTGCTACTTTAACAACTTGTATTTTGTCTTGAAAGTCCTCCAATTGCTCAAGTAAATTTGCAGAGATGAATCCATCGCTGCATTCAAATCACTGTTTTATTTAGTAGGGGGAATCCACGTCTTTAATGACTTGCAGTGAGTTTTAAAGAATGTGTGTATCCATCTTGAGATGATTTACAGTAGGCGCAGAATAAAAGGTTAGATCAAATTAATATTTGAAGCTCTTGGAGGGGATATGGGTTAAATAATAATGCGGGAACTGTTGAAGTGCTGACATAAGTAAAGCTTCAGCAGAAAGGATTTTGTTGCTGAATCCTGCCCTCCTCTAAAACTCATTTCCCCTTCGTCTTCCTCCCGTTATTTCCATTCTTCTCGCTGCCTTACAGCTGCAGGCTGCTGTATACAAGCCCAAGGTACGGCATCTATTTCTTGTCAAACACAGTCCGAAGAACTACAATTCCTATTGTACTTGTTGCACTTATCATTAAAATTAGAGCGGATTGTGATCACGCGGTTCGGTCCCTAGCTTCTCCTTTCTGCATGTTAAAGTGTACTTAAGCGTCCAAGTTTCTGCAGAAACAAAGTGTGGCCAGTATGCGTAGTTGTATAGCCACAAAACAAATATTTAAGATGATCTGACATCATTTCCTCCAGGATACTGATACTACCTCCGGCTGCTTTTCATGTATCCAGGAAACTGATGAATAATAAAAATACTATTACAAAAAATATTAGTAATACTTCCACTAAAGACATTTTCTAATTATTCATTCAAATCGTGAAGTGAGCGCTTATTCTCATATGTGCTGGGTTAATGAGTTTGTTTGTGTGTGTGGGCTTGTACCGCATGTACGTCTGTGCTTACATGTGGGTATGGGCATGCAAATTAAAAGTGCATTCATAAATGTTGCTTTTCCATTAGCTCATTTGACTGTGCTCTTCACTCTAGAAATGGAGAGAAAAACAGTCCCCTAAAGCAAGTTGATAAAATGCTATCCTGAGGCAGATTTATGTTGGTTTACTTCTTAACGTGTTGTTCTATTGTGAGCGCTGCAACAGTACATGACATATGCAGATTGATATTTCACCATGAAGTCAATGGAATATGGAAAGGGCAAGAGAGAGGTATGGATTTTCCTGTTTTTGCTTTGGCATGGCCATCAATCCCTATGTAATCTGGGGAAAGGGACAAACGGGGGCGAACAAGCAAAACAGCTGCTAAGAGCGGCTGCAGCTGAAGTGACTGGTGAGGAAGGTTTTGATTTATTTTCCCTTTATAGTGCAGTATAGCAACCCACCACTCGAAGATATTTCCAGTAGAAAATATGTTTGCCATTACTGCAACTACAAGCAAAGATGTTGCGACGTGCACATCAAGTAGAAGTTTCAAGTCTCCCCAGGGGATTTAAATATATTGCATTTTACAGGCACATTGTCACAGTTTTCAACCTTAAAGTTATGATGTTCACAGTTTGACCATGTGACTATGTGTCTACCATGTCAGTCACTTTTTGAATAATCAGCCTAATGCTGATTTAATATGGAAGTTTGATATTATTATATATATTGAAATGATTAGTCAGTCAATCAATCAATCGAAAATTATTCTGCAACTGGATAACCCAAAGTAATTTTCAAAGCAAAAATACTAAAGTGACCTGGTTTCAATTAAAATATGGGAATACAGTATGCTCAGTTTCTCTGTCTCACCTGATAGCAAAGTGATAATCTTTGGATTGTGTTAGTCGAAAAACGTTAGCATTAATAATTAAATGTGGATAAAAAAGAAATAAGAAGGGACATCAATTTTGGCATGAGGAAAATTAAGATGGAGGTTTTCATTATGTTCTGACATTTGATAGATGATAATGAAACAAGAAAAACTTCTGATTAATAATTCAAAAATGTAATCATGCAGCTCTAATTATCTTTAGGGGTTTATTTCAGTCTTGAAGAGAAGTTGACAAAACAAATCTGAAAACATTCTAATCCCAACCTAATTTTATATAATCCGAACCTAACCCTTATCTAAACCCTTGCTCTTCACCCTAATATGTAATGATTTACATTATGCAGATATGCATTCTGTCTCTATTTTGTCAAAGGGAAGGGCCAATCCCTAAATGTGATGGTGTAACAATAAAACAAGTAAAAACAATAATTTGTTCAAACTAGCTGTCAAGGGGTTTGAGCTATAATAATGATATGTGTGTGTCATATGTATATTTTCTAAAGCTCATGTGATCAAAAGCCCCACAACAGTTGATTGATCTTGAGGTGAGATTGTGGAGAAAAAGTATCACCAAGTTGGATTAGAAATGCTGAGTTGAGCAGAAATTGTAGCCCTAAATGCCAAAACAGAGAAGCGGACTGCTTATCTTCTTTTTGATAACTTTCAAACGAACTGAGTCAACTGATTTAATTTAAAGATTATTTAGAGAATAACTTTACCTTTGCATTTCTTGTTCACTGATGTTTCTATTGGGTCGTCAGTCATCTTGTGTTAAGACCTGCCAATCTCTCTGCTGCTGTTCTTAATGATGAATTATTTGGCTTAAGATATAAAGGAATATGGCTTCCTATCAGTGACCCCAATTGGAGGGGCATATTCAATGGAAACAGGAGAGATGAGAGGCAGCAGCGAGCTGCCCAGGCAGGCTGCAGGGGACTGATACAGCTTTTAGGATTCACAAGCTGTCATCACGCCGTCCCCGATACCAACCCAGCTCCTACCTCCCCCATCAAAGGGACATCAGGTGTTCAGTGACACCACAATTATGCAGGCATGGCCAAATTCCTCACCATGTTCGCTACCAACACACAGAATGTGGTGGACATTATGATTCCCATACAGGCAACCAGGTTAAATTACTCGTTGTTTATTACTCGAGCTGCAAGAACGTTTTTGTTCAACATCTCGTCCACTCAAAAGGTTTTTAAGATTTCTTCTTAAATTCTCTGACTGCCCTGTGTCTGTCACTAGAGAGGAGATTTCACATTCCTTATCTGAAGGGGGAGATGTCTGTGCACTTCCCTAAATTCTGAGATTCAATCGTTCCCGAGCAAGCTAGATTTGGTAAGTCACAAATTTGAAAGCCAATCACTGTCTAAAACACAAATACCGACTCCTGTCGGCAGGGAAGAAGTCTTCAAAAGAAGTCTTCCATTCCAGAGAAAGAGTTTTGCATTAGCGCAGTGAGACCTTTAACAGGTAACATGTTAGAGCAGGAGTGGCCCACACGGTGCCTGGAAGCGCATGGTCGCCCACAGGCTTTACTGAGGCCAGCCTTGAATGACTCATTTTTGGATTATGACCTTCTGTTCACAGTCAGTGGCAGATTTGCTGATTTACAAGCGTGACTTTATTCCGAAGGCAAGTCAGAGTAATGTGAAGGTGAAACGATTTTTAATGGGCTCAAAGTAACTACACATTTCCCAATGACAACAATACAACCTTTTCAGAAGCAAACCAGTCTTGATTATGAGAGAATTATGGCTGTAGACCACCGCGCCCACATTATTCTTGAAGAGCAAAGCAACCATGAAGAGCCTTCCTTGCTCACATGTTCCACACATGTAGTTGTCACCGAAGCGGAGCATTGTGAAAGCTGAAAAATGTTGGTGAAAAGCTAAACATCTGCCGGCCTTGTAACAATTTCTGATCATAATGGCAGGAACTGGCAACAAAAGGCCAATCGGATCGTAACAGCTAGTCATGATAGACTGTACATGTAAAGAAAAGGTGACAGAAAGATGAAATGCATGCATGGGCAGACATGCATGAGTGTGGGGGAGAGAAAGATAGATTGAAGGTAGTTATGTGGGACTGATAGACTTCAAGAGGCTGAGAAAGCAAAGGTTTAACAGGAAGAGAGAACAGAGAAGTAGTGGCAGGAGGGGGTTAGGCAATTTAGCAGCTAAAGAAGTTGAGTAAGTGGCGGACTGCCACATCGGGTATTGCAGGACAGAACAGACTCATTTAGGCGTCTGCAGTCGACGCTGCTGAATGGCAACAGTGCTTCCTCTGCTGCTGGTTTCAGGGACGTGCCTGGAGTGTTGAGTAGCCTTCTTCCTGTGGCCTGGGGCCTTAAATCAGTTCTGCACTAGACACACCAACGAGCAGCTGCACACACACTCTCTTCCACTGTGTCTCTCTCTCTCTCTCTCTCTCTCTCTCTCTCTCTCTCTCTCTCGTGGCTAACGGAGATGCCCCACTTGCTCACTTTGACCCTCGGGTGAGACTTAAGAAGACCAATACTGAACTTGTACTTGGCAACATTCAAGAAAGAAAATGAATGCTTGAACTGATTGGGAAATGGAACAGCGTGGAGAGGTGCCGGCCCTAGAAAGACATCTGATTATCACAGTGCTGAAGATACGCTCAGATGTTTCTCACGTAGCTCTAACTGATGCAAGAAGCTGATGAATTGGGCTTACAGGATGTTAGAGAGACTCACTCGATCCAGGAGGCATGCAAGTACACCTTGCGTCCATCCCCTGGGTGGCCAGAATTACAAAAGCAACATAACTTTGAGTCCTGTTGGGTTTAACCTTACCTGAGGACGCCAGGTGTGTGCGTCTCCTACAGTTGTTCATGGTCATTTATAATACACAATCTGAAGTACAATATTCCTCCCTGAGGGTACACAGGAATATGAATAATGTACCACCGATTACATGGGAGTAGACGTCACACAGCACTACCTCCGGAGGAGTGTGGTTTGTGAGAATCTGAGACTGCATATTTTTTACAAGATTCAAATTCTCTCCTTGTATCCATCTCAGAGACAAGAACATAGACAGCCCGCAATATGACCATCACCCAAAACCAATTTCATTTACACAAACTAGAAAATGAACTATATTCTCTCAGACACATAAAGGTCCTTTCTTCAGAAATGGAATGATATTTTTTCTCCTATCCATATTTCATCAGATTTATTATATTATTTTATCACTCCATTATGATACATAATTTACGTGTTTAACCCCTGCCCTATCGCTCAGAAAAACACTTAAAATCACGCACCAAAATTAATCAGAAATAGTGCCTTCAACATAAGGCGTATATGTGTACTTCTGGGCTTCTTTGAAAGGTGAGAAGCGAAGAAATTATTTATCTATTATAAGTAAACATTTTTCTATCACCATTCCAGAGTAAATATAGATGCAATGAAGGAAGAAATAGTTTTTTATTCTACTGATAACGATGCATTTAAATTACTTGTACTTCTCTTTAGTACATTGTAAACTTAAAATAAGAAGATATACTCAGTGGTCTCGATGTTTTGATCATGTTGATTGACCGTTTACAGGGAGTTTCACTTTAAAACACAATTTATTTCCATTTAGCCATGTATGAATAACAAATATCTCAAAAACATTGATATAATGAACACAATAAACATTGACCAATACACATATATGACCGAATGAGCTCCATGGCAGATAAATAGAAAAATCAAAAGTCTCACACTGGCTCAAACCGGTCTCTGTGACTTTCTGGATGTTTATCATTGCTGCAGACATCTACGTTCCTAAATTTAAAATTGTTGGCAAAAATAACATAATCCTTGATGAAGTATTGATAAGAACATAGATTCAGTGTGACTGAACAATTTGAAGTTTGATTGCGATTGCATCCTCGTTAAGGTGTGTGCAGAGGTGCATCACAAAGCTCATGTTATTGTAGAATGAGGAGAAAATGACCCCAGATCTTTTGAGTACAACTTGCTTGTATATTTACCAAGTTGAAATTTGAAAGACTTTATTGTAAAAATACTTAAATATCTGAGAGATGAAGATGTTAAAACCATACAATACACATGTCTTCTATAAATAGTCCGTCTTCCATTGCAATATTTTGCAACTACACCACAGGGGTGTCCCCGGAACCAACTTAGTCCGTCGCTGATAAAAACATGAACTGTGTTGTCTATTATTAATCATAAAAATAATTCTAAAGTATTTTCTATTTTACATCTCCAATGTCAATTGTGTATTATTTTCAATTTTCTGGGCTAGAACTAGTCCACAAGTGGTCCCAGCAAAGAGTTTGTTCTTTACTAAAAACATTCTGGAAATTAAATAATATCATATTAATTACAATATGTTTATAATATTGAGAGACTGTTTAATGCCAGTTCATTTCAATTGCTATGGTGAATAAGTCATTATCTTCCGCCAGCCTCATCTCTCCTCGCAGTGATTCATTAGTCTTTGTGTGCCATAAAGTAATCAACACACTCCAGTGATTTTTATGAGCTGTGCGCAATCAGCACTTCATAAAGTATGTATCCCCTCTATGGATCCAAGTCTGTCTTGTATTTAAGAGTCCAGGTGCTACCAGTTTTGTTTTGCAGTCTGTCTCCTTCCCAACCTGTTCGCTTCCCAAAGCCGGCCGCGATGCGTCACACAAAGACCACAACACACCCTGACGGCTCTCTGATGAGACGCCCAGACGTGAAGACGAGCTGACATTGAGGAAGGGCCTTGAGAGATGCACATTGTGTGCCAGAGACTGCACTGAATGCATTTATAAATATGTCAATAGGGTCCTTGCATCTGCTGGGCCTTAAGGTTGTCTATGCACTTATGTGTCATGTGGCAGGTCCAGCCCAGGGCCACAAGCAGTAATTCATTTGAACTTATAAGGAATAATATAATTTACAGGGATTCATTGTACATAGGCCACAAGTTGCTTTAGGTTTAGAGTGACTTGATGAAAAGTTTATGTCGTAGTTGCACAGTGCCAAAAAATAAATTAAGCTTATTTCAACTATAGGTTTTAAGTTTTCACAACTATAAAATGAAACAATACATAGTGAAAGCCAATATTTGAGTTTTGAACAAAAGCTAAGAATAGGCTGGCATTTAAAGTGTTAAATCAAATATGTCCAACATTGCAGTGGAATCAATGATCACTGTGAAGAAAAACAATATTATAGAGGCTTTAGGGCGTAGTATTTCATCTATTCAATTTATTACATTTTCACTTTTTGGTCATTTTGTCTTTTTATTTGATGAAATGTGTTAATACAAATGTGTTTTTAAGCGCAATTATGTATCTGTTGTTTTGTTCCACTGACGATCCTATATCCATGCCTTTGATCCATTATGATCATAAGTTCAAAAACCTGTTAATTCATATTTCAGGCTGTTAACAGTTGTGATCATAATGTTTATTTAAATATAGATAAAGGTCAACATATCAGGTCAACGTGTGCTTTGTTTGTAATGATCAAGGTTCTCAGAATCCTGCTTCATGCCAGTGGGGGAAAGATATTTCCATTTGCTCTCATTTCAGTATCCCTTATTATTTCCAGTTACAACATTTCTATTGCTTTTATGCTTTCACACAATTGTATTATCTGTCAAACCAAAACCAATTTAATGCATTTAAGTCTCATGTTACATTCTGGGTTCCAAGGCTCCTGACTTTTTACACCACCATCACTACAAAATAATTTAAAACCTTCCCAACGCCATTGTTATTGTCATCTATAATGGTTAATTGTATAAAAACACAATTCAAATTCTAAGAGTTAAATGATTGTATGGCAGGTTAGCTGATCATCAGGCAGCTTACATTGTGATGTGGACAAAAACTGAGACTCCAAGGGAGCATCTGGTTGCTATTTCCTTCTGCCTCACTGGACCCTTTCAGGATTCACCATTCATCTTCTCATGTATCTCTTTCCATCCCGCCCACCCCTTCATGACGCCATGCTCCCTCAGCCTCCCCACTAATCAACCATCATCTCAATTGGGTATTGTCTGGCAGTAATTGATTTACCTCCTGCAAAATTAAGACTGAAGTAACAAGAGAACCCTGTGATCTGCAGCTCAAAGTTGGCATTATGGTTGTTGGTGCCTACGACACAAACAAACAAAAATTATTAAGTAAAGACACAGATTTTCCAAACAAATTTTCTATTTTGTCAGCTTCTTTATCTCACACCCTTTTATTGATGCACCCGAATTACAAATGAGGTCTATGGGCCAGGAAATGTGTATGGGCAAACTGTGGAGCAGGAAATTATTTTTGGAGTAAGAGGCAAAACAATTAAGAAAATTGATTTCCCCTCACAGGATTAATAAAATATACCTTCTTTTACTGAATGTTTCATTTTACACTACAAACACTTCTTGAAACCTCTTAAAGGCGCATCAATTACCACAATCGAGAATGTCGTCGCCATATTTAATATAAACTGTCAAAACAGACTGACAAAGGCTGACAGATCAATAACATATAGCAGGCATAAATGATAAGTGATAATGGATGAGTACTGCATTTTAAAGCTGGTGGTTATAAACAAGGGCATGTTTAAAAAATATAAAGTTAGAAGAAAATACAGAAAGTAGACACACTGATTAATTTCTCGAGAAGTAGTGAGAATTCATTATTAATAATAAATTACACAACAGAATAGTCTGTTAAATGGGTGACAACTAGATGTTAGGAATGCATGTCATGCTTTGTTAGTTATCCTTAGATGTTTATATCAAAATATACAAACAAACATTACAAAGTACAGACATGCAATTCATTATGCTGAAATAAATGTGGCTTGTCCACATATCAGCTTGTGCGTTAACATTATGTCAGATTTTTATCTCAAGAAAAAGCATATAAACAACTATTAAAAGCAGATGCGGTGCTGGTTGGTAAGCACAGCTATTTAATCTTACATGAAAGGAATATGCGTTTCATTTACTTTTGAAGTTAGAGTGTGATTGTCTCAATTGATCCCCTTCGCGATAAGACAGCCATTCATCTCTGGCTTCAGGCTGATCTGAGGCCTTAAACAGAAAGTCACACATTTGGCCACATGGTGATTTCATAATCACGGCTCTGGGCATGACAATGATAAACTGTTGGTCATTCAGCCTGTCGGGCGGTCGGCTCCCTACATTGACCTTGTAAGCTCTGTGGGTTCCAAAATATCAAGTTAATCTGTCAACCACCATCCTTCTAATTGTGGAAATCCATAACTCATGGTGAGGTTTATCAGCAGGGTCACCATAGAATACAAATGTCCTGGACTTATGTACTGTCGACATGTTAATACCTGTGCCATGAGCACCACAAGTCTTTCTTTGTTAACACAATTTCATAATAAACTAGCTATCTGACGCCAGCAGTGCCTTTCAGTCTCACCTCAGTTGCACCTGTGGCCGACTTTGATGTTGTGGTGTCGACCCTGAATACAGCGGGACATAAAACACCTGCTGTTACTCAAAACACATGGCATGGGATACATGCTCACAGCATCACTCATTACCTCCTCAAACACACTTTGTAAACAGCATAACATCAAATCCACAAAACATAATTCAAGGCCTGCCTTTGCTGACTGAAACAACAGTGTTTGCTTCTTTACAGTCCTACTTTAGTGATTAAAGGGATGACACCCAGAGACAGACAGCCACCACACGCCCAGCCGGTTCTCCCAGCAACAACCTCCTTCCTGGTCTCTTCGGCTCTTCTTTCCTTTCTGCTGTTACAGCCACTGCGACTACTCAGTGACTTGAATTTAATCAGCCTTAATCCAAACAGAGAGGTGGCCAAGCAACAGTGGTTGAGTGGGGAATTTGTAAACGAGGAGCTTGCCCGGTCCCTAATTGTGAAAGCAAGGCGAGACAGACAGCGCTAACATTGTTCTAATGGACCACCTCAACCGGTGTGTGTGTTGAGTGAGTGAGTGAGTGAGTGAGTGAGTGAGTGAGTGAGTGAGTGAGTGAGTGAGTGAGTGAGTGAGTGAGTGAGTGAGTGAGTGAGTGAGTGAGTGAGTGAAAAACTGCCGAGTGGGGTGAGGCCTATAGTCCATCTTTTCAATTCAATGTCCCTGTCCCAGGATCTTAAATTCAAAGTGCTGATGAGGGGAGAAATCAAACCAAGAGTCTCTCTTACGCACATACACACATATATATATATATATATACACATCACAACCTACAACTTTCAAGGCAGCGTTCATTAGAAATGCTGTGTGCGTATGTGAACATGCACACAGCATAAAAGAGAACAACCTTCACGCTTAAACCAGAAATGTACAAAGACGTTTGAATAAACATGATAAAAGAACATTTTCCCTGAGCAAATCCACCACAGTAATTGCATTGAAGGAGATAATGGCGCTCCGCCTTTTGCTTCCTGTATGAAATTTAAAAACATTTTGGAGAATCTTTTCAATGTCGGATGTAGAGGCGTTCTGCTGACTGCCTCACAAATGAAATTCATTGGAATCTCCACCTCTCCAAGTATTTCACAGCCACTCCATCACGTTATATGTGATAAATGGTCCCGCACTCCAGAACAAATAATTATATTTCCTGAAATTACCTGTTTCATTTTTCTGCATTTGCATAAGCTCAAGTAGATGGATGTGAGTATTGAAATAGGTCCATCGCGGCATTTTGCTATCAAAATGGCGGGTTAGATTGCACTGTAACTTTTATCTTTCTTCAACATACAATTTTAGAGTTTGCTCAACTCCCTTAAGCTTCATGTAGTCTATCTTCTTACCCACTGTGGTTCTTTACCAGCAGGATATTTTTGTTTGAATAACCGCTATGTCCACATTTGACCACAAAATAGTTTAAAAAGAGGGGCCCGGGTTCGATCCCCGATGGTCTTCTGTGTGGAGTTTGCACGTTCTCCCCGTATCAGTGTGGGTTCCCTCCAGGTTCTCTCGGTTTCCTCCCACAGTCCAAAAACATGCTTCTTAGGTTAATTGGAGACCGTAAAATTGCACGTAGGTGTGATTGTGAGCGTGAATGGTTGTCTGTCTCTATATGTGTGTCTCTAAGCTGGCGACCTGCCCAGGGTGAACCTGCCTTCGCCCAATGTCAGATGGGATCGTCTGCAGCGCCGCCGCGGCCCTAAATAGGAGAAGCGGTTCAGATGATGGAATATTTTACCGGGATGAGCCACTGTGTGCCTAATCAGTCTGAAATAGGATACACTCTACATATTTTACACTATGTGTGCTTGATGGGTACATTAATACAGTCTCATCAATTCAATACTTAATAATCTGGAATCAAGAGAAAATATCACATCAAAAAAAATATTGTGGATTTATGAAGTGAGAGAACAGTGGCAGAATAAAATGAACCCTTGTTTGTTTTTGTACATCAGCACAAGCAATGCCTTTATTAACCTATTTTTGGACTTCCATTTTGAAGGTTAATATCCATTAGTGAAGCTTAAAATATAGAACTCATAGTAGGGAAACAATACATTCTTCCATAATCACATAAGTTGGCCATTATACACCATTCTCTTCCTTATTTACATTACATTAAACATTTTAATGTTCAGAAGCAGGTCAGATACTGCATTTGAAGGTCATCACAACCTTCTGTCTTACACACACACACACACACACACACACACACACTTGTCTCTCTCCAAACTCCTCTATCTCACTTTCATTGTGTCATTCATACTCTCGTACTTAAAGTGCCCATTAATATACATACTATTGGACGCTGTGCAATCTGCTGCCACTGGAACAGGATTGAACTGTAGACTGCAGTAGCACAGCACTAATATTTTCTAAAAGATAAGCTGGCTGCCAACTTGACATTAAAAGTTGTGGCATAATAAACAAGGTCTGTGCAATTTTTTTTGGCTATGACCTTAGTATTATTCATTTTAACTAA
The DNA here is from genome assembly GCF_009769545.1 of Cyclopterus lumpus. Classification (NCBI taxonomy): domain Eukaryota; kingdom Metazoa; phylum Chordata; class Actinopteri; order Perciformes; family Cyclopteridae; genus Cyclopterus; species Cyclopterus lumpus. The sequence continues at coordinate 3,682,311 of NC_046978.1, forward strand.
TGAGTTCTTGATTACATTCTTATACTAAGCCATATCCCTGACATATTCATATTTGTGTATATGAAATATATGAAAAGGAATTCTGTCCCCTTATTGACTTACTTTTAATTAGTCACAGTAAATACGGCATTAGATCTCTTTGGGTAGATGTGTCTTTTTACTCATGAATACAAAGAGATAGCCTTCCTCTCTCTTACCGTGGATGCAGTAATAGTTTTACTGTGTCTATCCATCTTCAAGCAAACATTAAACACTCTATACGTTGTGAATGAGATGACCAGCACCGATAACATAGAAGATCTGTACCCATTTCTCAGCCCATGGAGGTTGATGACAAAGCAGAGTGACAAGTTGATAAAGGGAGAGTAAATTAGATACCCTCCAGGTCGTATGCCAGCTGTAATGAACCTTCTGCAGGAAGGTAACATTGACCGAGAGGAAGACAGCTGCAGATGCACATCAGAGGAGGACATGTACAAATGAATACATAAAATAAATATATATAAATATATATATATATATGTATTTCATCACATCAACGGCCAGCCGGTCAGAGAATAAAAATATGATTATTATCACCTTATAATTCAGGTGAAATTACGACACGAGCAATATACCATAATTGCTCGTGAACAAGCTGCTAATGCTTGCAAAACCGTGACAGTGTTTTATAATGTGACTGTGGAAACAGTTAATGATTCAATTCAATTTATTTTGTATAGCCCAATATCACAAATTACAAATTTGCCTCAGAGGGCTTTACAATCTGTACACATACAACATCCCTGTCCCAGGACCTCACAATCGGATCAGGAAAAACTCCCAAAAATAACCTTGATAATGATCTGCTTATTGAGAGCAGAATGATCTTCTAATAGACCTGAACTACTGCCTCCTTTTGTCGTGCTGTGCCTTGACACCTCTCCTCTCAAGAGTCCTCCATTCCGTTTCACATGTCCTTGCCACACCTGCATGTTTTTCTATGAACATTTAAATGGAGGACTAATATGCAGAATATCCCAGCAAACAAGAAAATGTCAGAATTGATGGAGGAACAGAAGAAATGACAAAAGTCACCATCACTAAAACATTAACGCTGACCTTGGAGCCAAATTGAGTGTTGCAGATGCTTTTTGCTGAAATGTTAGAAATGTTGTTGTAAGCTAAAAGTGATTCATTCTGCATCATCATTGGGGACCGATTTACACCGCTGCCTTTCCAACCTCAAGAAGCACAACTATAGATCCACATACAGAGGTGTCTTTTATAAAAAATACTTGTTTTTCACATGAGATATATATATATATATATATATATATATATATATATATATATATATATATATATATATATATATATATATATATATACTGTATATATAATTACCTGTCATGTTTTTGGCTCATTTAACTATGATGATTGTATTTTGAATATAACAATCTGTGTAAAAACAGGGAAGATTTGTGAATTGCATATGTTTATATTTATAGTGTTTTTAATTGTGTTTTAATGAATCTGTGTAGGGATTACTGTACATCACCATTAACATAAACCATTACAGTTACCATTGCTGGCGATGCTCTCTGAACTCTCCTAAATGTTGAGGCGCTTATCGATTTGCACCTGTCCATGTGGACTTTGCCAAATAAATCTTCAAGACAGAGTGAGCACACTGGAAGTAAAGCATTTCAATCCACGTTTGTATTTTACCACACTGCCATTGACAGCAGGAGCTCAGTAGCACTCTATCACGGTGGCTGTTTCAAATGGCTGCTGTTTAATTGCTTGGAAACAACCTTTCTAGCATCTGGTCCGAACCTCATTTCAATCCCCTCGAACTGCAGGAGATGGTGAAAGCATAAAGAACAGTTTAATATTTCAGCTTCATGTTCAACAACCTCAAGAATATGACTATTACCTACTTGCCTAAATGATTGTGGGTTAGTTGAGATCATAATGTCACAACTAAATGGGTCTCTTACTGAATCTATATTCAAAATGATTTGAATGTGACCCCCCAGATCTAAAATTTTTGGAGATTCTCAATATTTATGGTGTGGAAAAATACGAGCGCTCCCCTGAGAAAAGAAGTATTTCAATTGAGGCTTACACTCCTGCTCTGGTTAAAGTCAATAAACACTTTCATCTACTAAACTCTGGAGCAAATGACACAGAGAGAAAGACAAAGGGAGACAAAGAGAGAGCAAACTGAGGGACCGTCACGGAAAGAGCCTCGCACACCGAGTGCTATACAGTATCTATCATAGATCTAAGTAGTATCGTATTAATCACCGTGTGTTATCATGTTGTGTTTATTTTTCATTTACAAAACACCGGCACCAATGAAGTGTGAAGGAGTGAATCGAGACATGTCTCACTGTTCCATCTCTTATCCATGTTTATACAGCATCATATATTTGCAACAGAATATGGAGTTCATGCAAAGTGAACACTTGCGTGAACATTTCCATATTTGGAAAACAGGATACAGAGATTTTGCATATAAATCTCAACCGTGACTGTTTTTTATTTGTTCTTTATGACAGCCACAGTATAATAACTGTTCACAGCGAAATAAGTGTTATGATGATCGTAAGTGCATCTTTGCATTTACAGAAATCAGAGCAGTGGCTGCCCAGGGAACAATGGCTGGTAATGAGAGAAGCAGTGTGGTGCAGATATAAAGTGTATGATAGGAAGAAATGCAACAAGGCCAAGCTGCAAATGCAACATTAAGAAATTGATAATATACAGACAGTACTAAATAGTAGTAAATGTTTTCTTTGCAACATCACTTGTTTAAAACACGTTATTGGATGTTCTGCTGCTGTAGCTTTGTGTATCTCTCAACTGACTGATATGTTAATGTACTTTTCCATTGTTCTGCGATTTGCTTTGATAAAATAGAGAACACTCAAGTTTCCCAACGACTTAATCTATCGATTATTTGCCAAACGCTCAAGAAGTGACTGATCTCTGGCTCTTTTCACGCTATAATAAAATGTACTTCGAACTTTTTAGACACTTTGATTAAGATTCACAAACACTGAAACTGATTTTTCCTCGCAGCAAACACAAATCCACATTTCACCAGAGGGCCCAGGACTCATTGCTGGGGCCTACCTGCAGGGCGCCATGCCAGGATGTACTCAAGCCTCCTGCCTCCTTTCTGAGTTGGCACACAAACCTACCACAATAAATCCAGGGCATGTCATCTTCACGTGTGTTCTGTTCTGGTTGAATGTTGTCATATACACAAACCCAGGAGTGGAACAACTACTACTCCAGTGACGCAGCTCAAAGACAAGGTCTCATCGCTAAGCCTGTACACACTCCTGCTAGCTCCTCTGGGGCGTTTGTCTTCATTGCGACTACCTTTTGTCTTTGCAAAGCTGCATTTACACCATAACTGGTCATTTACTGTCTGTATATGCAGAAAGGTTATGACACAAATGTATTTTCTCTCCCCAAGCTGTCTATGTACTGTATGTGTGCACACCTACACTGAAAACTAGTCGTGTAAAAGATCTATTACTTCTACCTCCTGTAAACTGAAGCACCCTACAATACATTCATGTATTCATCCATATATCAATATATCAAACATCTTTGTGTGTTTTGAAAAGCGCTATATAAATTCAATGTATTATTATTATTATTATTATTATTATTATTATTATTATTATAATAATATAGTTCTAGGTGTCAAACAATAGTTGCTGTGTATAAAGTAGGCACTTCCTTTTGAAAGTGGTTCCCAATGGCTACAGGTGGCCATGTTGAAGGAGAAGAAATGACATAACATTCAGGTCAAAGCGTCTGTCAGGCCTTCACGACGGAGCCATTACTGCCTGTGAGCACTTATGTGCCACCACTTTTTGGGATATTGTAGCTCCACTTCCATAGTCGAACACATCACAGATTATTATTTTATTTGTATTATATTATTATTATATTATCTCTCTATGAACAGTATTACTGTGGAATGAGAGGTTACTGTTAAAATCTTTAATGTAATTATTCATGTTTTGTTAAATTTGATACTTTTCAGTAAAGCAATGTGCATTTATGTTTCTATATCTTCCCTCTCTTGATAATCTGCTAATCTTTCTGCAAAGTGCCTTTCAGCAGGTGAATATGTGTGGCACTTTGAAGAGCACACTCACATGAGTATGTCATGTAGTACTGCCAGTAAGATGGTCAGTAGGATAGAGTAGCAGCTCAAGGAGGATCAGGGTTTAGGAGTTATGAGATGAATAGTGCGATACGATTTTGTCAAGTGCAAACGGAGGCTGTAGTGAAAACCTGGATGGGGCTTCGTTTCCTCAACTCTAAACGTTGTTCTGTCTCCCGCTTCAAGAAGAGACCTCGGATTTACAGTAAACAGGATACTCTTATGGCAAGGACAGCCCAGAATATGCTTCCAATAATGAAAGTAGAATAACATGGTAAGGAAACACAGCGGATCTGCTGGTAATGCTGCACATCAATCCCTCCAAGAGAAATGTGAAGGCACGGGGCTGAATGAAAAATAATGAGCTTTACTACACTCTAAATGTTCTTATGAGTAAAGATACGTTTTTTAAACACATGCTGTGCAGAAGAAGAAAGAAAAACCTTATTCATAATAATGATGCATCTCCCCATGTATATTGGATCTAGCTCATAGAGGAAAGAGTATATGTCAGTGCATTCAAAAAAGTGTCCATCAGAAGGATTACCACAGCGAAAATGACGTGTGTGGCCGCTGTAGAGTCAATGTTCTCTACCTGCATGTTTCTGCACCTCCCCTGGGTGCCATCTCAATGATCCAGTAACAAGCCATCTGTCATTGTCATTGTAATTAATCTGGTGCTATTTAGTGGATAATGAGATGCTGTCATGGGTTGTGTGCAGCTTCACTTCCCAGAGACTTGTTTCCTGTCTCCGTCAGAGCAAGGAGAAGGAGGGGAGGAGGCGGGAGAGAAAGGATGGAACAGAGCCGTACCGCAGCGTGGTGGCTGCTGCTGGCTTCGGTGTACAGATGGTTTGGATATTCACTCGCCAATGTTCACCCGCTCATCACTTGAAAATCACACATGCTCATGACACGAGTAAAGCAATCAACAACAAAGAGGGTTTATGTCTTGCGAGTCATATACCCATTTGTCTCCCACCCAGGACTTGTCAGATGTGATGGCTGTTTAAAATGGTTTAAACCTTTGTGGAGAGGCATACACTGTAACATAAGTATGATTGTGGTGACTGTTTATGGAAAAGGTGTACATTTGACTGAAGCTAATTGGACAGAGTCTGAGCACCAGCCAGCTCTCAGAAAAATCTTCTGCAATCACACGTGGAAATTAAACGCTGGATTAGAAGGGCGGCTCCTGCTCGAGATAGAAATTGCCCTGCCACATGTAATATCTCATGCTTAAGCATTTATCTCAACCTTCACGTCATTTGCTTCCTTCTATATGAAAAGAATTCATAGTGGAATTGTATTACTGGGGAGATGAATACATTTTGACAGGGACCGACAGTGTCAGGGCCCCTTGAAATTTTGCACGTAAACACCATGAATATAGTTCTTCAATCTTGCGCTGTGAGTTTTATGTATTACCTGTCTCTGGCTTTATTAGCATATCTCACAGTCTGTATAACACTTTACAACTGATCCGTGAATTGATCACACCTCCCGAATATATATATATAAGACAGAGTAGTGAAGGAAGATAAGTAATTTGATGGATGTAGAAATGGTCTATTATCTTGTGTACAGAACTCCCTTCTTTTATGAATATAATATAAAATTGATCGATGCTGTTAAAGAAATAGAACAATGTAATGGTACCGGCAGAGATGTGGAAATAGAATGATGACGTGAAAGCATGAATTTTGCCAATCTAAGAAATGAAGTTGTTAACACAATTCATCATGTTAGCTGCTGACAGTCACCTACAAGGTCTGTGATCCAATCACCTCCAAGGAAACGAGGTGAGGACATGACGAAGCAGAGTAGAATTCCGAGTGGACGAATAAATGATCTTCGAGAGCCCCACTGGTCTCTTCATTTTCCACTTATTTACTGCCAAGGGCTTCTTTTATCAGCATTTGTTACCAAACTCATTTCAGTGATATATCTCACCCACACAGCAAATTGAATAAGCTAACCCTCTCTCGAATCAGCAGTCATTTCTCACACAGAAAATGTAACACATAAGATGTAATTTAACAAAAGAGCAGCAAGCTGATCCAGGGGGACGAGAACAGAACTCAACAGTGCGTCTGAAGGGGTTTAGCTGCACTCTTGTTGGATAGATTGATGGTTGACACTGGAAGGGAGTCTGTGGGTGCTGGAGTCAAGCATCATTACTGTGGTTGCGCAACCCAGGTATGTGGTTAATGGCAGTAATGGACACCCCAGTGCATGTGTACCAGTTGCTCAATGAGGCTCTGCAATGTGTTAGGGGAAAAAAGTGGTGATCGCTCCAATCCAGATGCAGTTTACATTGTAAAGTGATCATTTAAAGTCATTCAAAGCATGAAAAAACACCTATTAAAACCTTTCAGCTGAATTAAATTGTACCATTAGGGACTCAAGATTCTAATTAATTCTACATCGTAGTGTTTAAAGAATTTAAAAAAGGGACAGTACAGTATTGGCCCTTACAGACTTGATGTGGCTTTATGAGAGCCACCCTTTGGGTGATGATTAGCTGTCAGGAAATACTAAGATCATAAGCAGACAATGCATGTTCTCATTACATTTGTTTAAGGATAAAAGCCTGCAGGAAGCTTACTAATGTGATCTTATCAAGTGTACTTTCTCAGTACAGACCTAAAAAATGCAATGATGCTGGACAACCCAGCCAAGGAGAAATGGAGCCTGTGGTCTACAGTAGATGCAGCTGATACAGGGTTAGAGTATGACAGTAACTCTTTGTTATATAGACTGAGTGTGTTGCTTCTGCCTTGCATTGGCAGCTTGCTGATGTCTGGGCACATTAATCAGAGTGTCATTACAGCAGAAGAGTTATGAATGAGCAACAGTAGCGTTGGAGATGGGGACCGCAGGGACATGTAAAGACCTGCTGCTACCATCTTGTATGTGGCGGTGGAGAAATGCTGCTGCTAAAAGTAGTATCTGCTGCGATGCATCGGACAACAACACAATGTAATCTTGATCAAATAGATCATTCCTCTAGATGCCTGCCCTGTGACAGAAAGAGTTATTACACCTAATGAAATCCATTCTGAAAAGTCAACAAGAACAAAATCTCAAGATTTAACCATAGAAATGTCTGGCATATCACACTTCCTGACACTCTGAGCTTTTAAATCTGACTATTACTTAACCCTTCATCCGCAAATACCCAAAATCTGTTCCAACAATAAATCATAAGATTCCTATTATTTACGCAAACAAATCACCACTCCTGATTTTTTGGGATTCTACTGATATGATATTTTTGATATATACTATAACACAGGATTGCACATAAAGAAGTGATGTCAAAGTGATTAGTAGACACACAATATGGTAAACAAACTTAGCTAATGTTCGGTAATGTCCCCCTTCATAACAGTTAATGCACAACGCATGCAGAAGCAAATAATGATAAATGATCTGCTTGAGAGAATAAAAGGTGTTTTATGAGGGCAGTTAGTTTGTTTGGAAAGAAATTGTGAAGGATTTATCTAAAGTCATCCAAAAGATAACTAAAAAGATAAATAAAAGAGGGATTTAAAATGTACAAATACTCAAAAATTAGTGTATATAGTATATTTGGCATATGTGAAGTGAGAATACAACAATGACGACAGGGACACAGGATTAGACAATCTACAATGCATTTCACTGATAGGTGATGCATTCTTTTCCCCACATAAACAATACTTAAGTACAGCAATTGTGAAAATACGTATTAGAATATTATTTTGGAACTTTAAAAGGTCAATCATCTTTATTAGCATGCTATAAACAATGTTGTTTCTTGAGGGAAAATACAAGTTTACTAAAACACTTACTGATTTGAGTGTGAGAAGCGTTTTTATCTAATCAGACCCAAAAGACAGAGAACAGGGTTTGAAGAACCCATTATTTCCAACTCCATTGCAGTTACCCTGGTTTTCATTAGACGACATGCATAAAGTGATGCGCTAATACAGTTATTAATAAAGACAGGGGACCTGAATTCCTTTTAATTGATTGATTTGTAGTGCAGCCACTGTACTTAACATTACAGTTGCCGGCAATTAGCTGGGGAGAGATAATGTGCTGATGCCCATTTAACACATGATCACATGCACACACACGCACACACGCACACGCACACACACTTCCCTGCTCTGTGATTGTACATATCTACATCTTATATCCTGGAGCCCCTTCAGCTGCTTGCTACATCTGCCTGGTTGAATAGTCCTGTCTCAATTAGATAAACGTGAGTGTGTGAATGTCAACAAGCTCCACGGCAACAATTAGCACCAAATTAGTTCTTTGAACTCTTTGAAAAGTTCGGGGTGTCTGTCTGAAAGGTGCTTTAATGTTTGACGTGTTGCTCCCTTTTATGGGTCTCTGCATGTCAGTGGGCTTTCCTAAAAAAAAGAAGCCCTTGACTAACCAGCAGAGTGTGTGTGTTTCCAGATTTCGCTTCTGGCATCTTTTTTTACAAAAAGTCGCAAAAGCTCCGGCACCTGACGCCATGTTGTCTCCCTGTGACTGAGCGCTGCCTGTTCGTGTGTGAGCGCAACCCTAATCATAAGCCTTCTCGAAGTTCACTAAATACATGTAGGCTAGATAACACCTGCAAGGGTAAAGAGTTTGTCCACTGCTGGAAGGCGAATACACAATCTGCATTGCTCCTCTTGGATCTGAGGTTTGACAATCGATCAGAGCCTCGTTTCTAGCACCATAGAATACACTATCGCAAGAAGGCTGAGCAGTGTGTAACCCTGCAAATGGAAGCACACCCTTCTGGCACCCTTTTCAACTGTCTCTGACCTCCATGCAACACTGAATAGGCGTGTCAACCAAGGCAGCCCAGCAATGTCCAGAGCCTTTAGCATCTCATGGGAAACCTTTCTGAATCATCTAAGCTGTTGGCTAGAACTTCTTAATGGCTAACTAAAAGTCCTTCTCCATAGTCTTCCCTGACCTCTCCTACACCCTAATTATATTGGTGACCAACGCAGCTGCATCCCTTCTAGGCCTTCTCCTGGGACAACCAAGCCCAGAAAGCCTCTTTCTTTAGGTTGACAATCTCCTTCACCACTGGTGTCCATGAGCGGGTTCTTAGGTTGCCGCCGCTTCCACAATAGAGGTTTTAAACTTTAAACTTGACCAAGTGTGTGTGTGTGTGTGTTTATGTGTGACAAGAGAGCCAGATCGTATGTGTGTGATTGTGTTAAAGAAAAATTACTCACTGAATGAATACGCTTGGTGTGAAACAAGTGGCATAGAGCAAAACAAACCGGCATATTTAAGGGAACAATATGAGGAATGAGGGTGCTGTTTCTGTAATCTGCATTTTCCACATATACAGCAGTTGTTAGTGTATTAATCTTGAGTTTTTAAAAGGGCAAACATCTAAATTAACATGTCACAATAATCTGTAACATCCTCAATTGTTTACCCATGGAAAATGTGTTTGACATTTCAGCAACTGGCGATTTTGGCAGATGAGAATAAGATGAAGTTGAACAAATACTTGTGCGTTTGTGAAACCTGTGCTACTTTTAGATGAGGGTGAAAATGTACTTCTTGCCTTCACTTCACAAAAAGGCTACCTTCATGTTGTCTGATTATAGTGTGATGGGCTTTGTGTGCTTTAAACGATAAATTAGTCTTCATCAAACTAAAAAAATGTTTGCGGAGCTTGGAAATTTAGACACCTAATTTATCTTAGCTGTGTTTTGCTTGAACAAATACAATTCTTCAGGCTACATTGCATTTGATTAGTAATGGTAATTTTCTGTAATTTTCTTCACTTAGCCTTGACTATAAATTGATTAATCATTAAAAGCATGAACACAAAATACAATTGACATGATCTATACACCGCACAACCCAGTTAATTTGGGTCAATAATTAAATACAAATGTTAATTATCTCACTCACAAATGAGTTATAACAAAGTAATATTATGACCCTAACCACATTCATGCTCTTGTTCTAAGAATTAAAACAAAGCTCATCAATATCAAGTTAAAACATAAAACAAGTTGTCCTGATCGCTTGACAACAAGTTGTAGAATATGAGCATACCCACATAGTCATATGTGTATGCACAGTCTTATTACGCTATTTCTGTTGTATAATAAACTACACATGGTGTTCAGCAAAGCAGAAATCCTGTGAAAGTAGCGTTGTTAATTTCTGAATGAATGCATGTATGAGTCATTGCAAATAAAGTATGTCAAACAGAACCGAAGCCAAGAGGTTGTATTCATTCAAATGCAGCTTTAAGCATCACCAACAAAATCTGGGCTGAGATCCAGAGTAGAGACTATACAACTAGAATCATTTCTAATGAATGGTAACAAGGCCTAATAAGTCATCTCAAACCGCATTGCCTCCGACATTTGTAAATTCAAAGTAACATCATGTTAACGCCACAAAGTATGGAAGTACTTATTGTCGTAAGGTGCATTCAAACCGGCAGTCACTCACAGCTCCCTGGTCAGGCCAATGCTACAACCGCAGTAAACCCATATCGTGACATTTGTGTTAAATGCATTCAAACGGGAAAGATCAAACAGACCATAGATGTATAAAGAGAGCTGACCGGGAGAGGTAGTGAAGTCAGCGGAAGGATGCACGCATGAATACATCCGGTTGTCAGATAAGGAGTCGCCAAAGGGTATACACAAAAAACATATATGGACATAATAAGTATCGACTATATTCAGCAGAAGTATGAAACATGTTACCTGTGTCACTTATAAAGTCAAAAGAAATGACCACTAAATGGTAAATGGGTGCTCTTCATTCTTTGATTTTTTAAGAAAATGCAACCAAGAATTCCTGACAATGTTTAATATATATTACTTCAAGACATCTCTGGCTACATACATTTTATTGTATTAATTTAGACATTTTCCAAAGTAAGTCTGTAGACAACTTTTTCCCATGGTCCGGTGTTAAAAAAGTAAAAAATAATTGCAATAAATCGTATTATCGAATCACAGTATTTGTAAAATTGCAATACATATTAAATCAGCACCTCGGTATCATGACTATCAAATCGGGAGATAAGCATATTGTCCTAAGTAAGAGCATCAAATGTATATTACTCGACATTCATTAATTAGAAAGGCATTGCAGTTAGATCACCAAGAACTAATATTAACTGTGTGTAAGAGGATGGTGCATTTTATTGCATTTCAACATGTAAATCCCAGGTGATTCATGCAGATTAACCTGCTTTTGAGAACTTTCTCTATTTAACATGCAAACTAGAAGTACAGGTATGAATCCCCATTGGAAGACAAGGCCAGCCCCTGTGTTGAATGGGATTTAGGAGGAAATGTCAGCTGGACTCATTTGGGTGATAGAAGTACAGTCGAGTGGGCATCAAACAGTAAATCGTCTCTCTTTATTTGGAGGCTGATAGATGTGGCAGTCATCTTTATTCACAGCCATCCTTGTCAAATGGAACAAATCTTCGCATTGGCCTCTCATCCCTTCTTTTTCAGCCTGTTTTTCTTTCCGTCTCACAAACACATATGCAGCATAATTTGGGGAACAGAAGAAGTCTCTGCAGACTTTTGAAAAATAATAATATAGGTGTAATCAAATTAAGGGCTCTTCTGTTTTTTCTACAATGTAGCGATGATAGTGCCCAAATGAGTTTGCTCTATTGCACCCTGGCAACTTTTGATACTATGGTTAGGGGAACATGATGGGGTGAGGCATCAAACAGGCTGAGGGTGACAATTAGGCTGGAAAGATCAGTCTATCTGCATGGTCGCGACACAGCTGCAGTGGGGTGCCTTTCAGAGGTACTGAGGCGAGACAAGCCAGGGGGGCTAGTTAGGTTGAAATGACAGCAGAGTGAGCAGTGGGGAGAGTTGGAGTCACGTTAAAGACCGACAGCAGAGAACATCACACTGGAAGGTATAGAGGAATGTCGAGGAATAAAACAAGTCATAAAAGACAACACAAAAGGACTACGTGCTCCCACAAAAGCTAAAAGAGAAGCACAATTAGAAGAGTTTGTTTTCTCAGTTATTCACTCCCTGCAGCACTCAATAAATGTGACACTGACAGAGCCTTGAACTCCATCAACGCCCTTTGTGTTCCTTTAGATAAGTGTGACAAAATACAACACACTCACATAATAAATACAACAGTTAGTATCATGGCCAAGGCCAATCTGAGAGAAAATAATAAAAGATCAGAGTTGTGACTAAGGACCTTGCTTTATTTATATCACTATACTCTGATTCTTTACCATTTAAACATCTACAATAATTAAACTCCATCTCAGCAATACAGTTTGATACAAAATCTATACATATTTATAACTTTCAGGTTTAGTTTAAGCCTTCAGTGGTAATGGGCTCTGCCAAGGTTTCTTGCTAGCTATTCATGATTACTGGGCAAGCAATTAATGAAAATAATTCGATTAAAATCACATTAAATACAATTGCTGAACAAGCACAGGGACAAACAGGTTGATTTCCTGTGTGAGATTTAAGACAACTAGGCCATCAATGCAATGCAACAAGCTAGGCTGGCTCAGTTGAAGTTACTTGCCATGGAAACTCGCAAAGCAAGAGATGAGTGAGGCACAGAGTAAAATCAGCAAGTGAGAACCAAGACACTGACTGGGCAGAGACTGAGAGCTCTAACAAAACACATGTGTTCTCCTACAGCTGCTTCTAATTAAAGACACTGTCATCTTACATTAAGCAGATTTCTACCGTGCAGTCAGCCTCCCAAGGACCAAGAAACTGTGCATATGAGAAGATTCACTTTTATCCTGCGAAACATAGCCTAGACATAGTGCTGGGAAAGCAAAGGAGAGAAGGAGCAAAGTTGGGAGAAAGAGTTAGGGGAAGACAGAGAAATCAAGAGATGTACGAGTGGGAAGAGGATGTGATAAAGTAAGGCAGGGAAAGAATGCGTATTCTAAGAGCTAAAAGGAGGAGATGAAGCAAGGGCACGAAAATAGAGGAAATTCAAGGTGCAAAGCTGAAGAGAGATGGCAAAGGAAGACAAGATAAATATTCTGCTCTCTGTTTTTGGATATGAGCAAAGCCCCTGGATTAATCATGCATGGTGCCACAAGGCATATCTGCTCCGTTTAGCCCTATCCAGAGTGTTGATCGCACCAGTGTGTGCCCAATGACGGAGACTTTCCATGGGTTTGACAGTCATATGCATCAAACACAGAATGGAAATTACCTTCATGATTCTTAAGTTTAAAAAGGTACTGCACACTTAAACGTGTTGTTTGAGCTGTAAACTAAATTAAATGATTGTACTTTAATGAAACAAATCAATACTGGTGTTAATATTGAGATTTCAAGGGTTGAAAATAGCTCAACAACTGTTTTAAATCAGACCTGAATGCTGGGACATGCTGAGATTTGTCCTTTGACATCAATATTATCATTTTCATTGAAATAATTGTCAGAATAATAATGGTGTGGTTGTTGTGGGGATCTTTACCAAACAAAGACACTTCCTTAAGTCTGTAGAATAGGATGTGTAGGCCAGGTCAAAATTATATTTTCACACACATACTATAACATTAAAAATTGACCTAGTTTTAAAACAAAAAGAAAATGCAGTTAAATAAATGTCCATTTATAGCTTGACTGAATTACGTTACTCAGAACTGGATACTATATGATTTATAATAAGTATTTGAAATATAATTCATCTCTTGTAATTAATCTTTCCTCGTAGGCTGAAGAGAAGGAGGAGCACTGAAGCTTCAAAGAAATCTAGGTAAGATGTCTTCTGAAATATTGTTTCATTTTATTAGCCATGTACCCAATGGTTCCCCCGAGCCCTACTAATGCAGAGACCAGTTGCATCATCTGAATTGGCTACTGCCTTTTAATAATTTAAGGAGTATTCTTTCACCGGGTTAATGAAAAATGTTATAGGATTTCCGTTCTTTAGTTGTTGCATTTAAAAGTGTGTATCACACATCTACACTCAGCAACCAGTTAAATAGGTACACCTAGCCAAAACTATAGTCCAAAACAACAGCCAACATGATTTAGACAGTGGTTACGTAAAGTTCCGTAATAAGAAGGACAGAGCTTCAATTAAAGGTAATGAGCAAAAATGAACAACGTTAGCAAGGCTCACTGGTGGCGATTCACTGACTGGAACCATTAACAAAGACTAATCGAGAAAGCTCACCATGCTGTTCATGTAGACACATGGAGCACTACAGCTTCACATAGAGCAAACCATCACTTCAGAGAGCATCATGTCATGGTATGCTGATCATAACTAATTTCATTTGGTGTGAATTTGAGCTTTATGTTTTGTCTGTGCTTCCATGGATGTAAAGAGTCTGTGTAGTAATGAGTCTCAACAGAATCTCCCACCCCAGGTTCCGAAGCAACAGTCTGCTTTAGACAAAGACTGCTGGCAGATGTTTAAATACACTGTTGCCCAACTTCAGCATTACGATTCACATTTCTGTGTGTGCCAAAAATGAAGGGGAAAAAAAAATGAGCTAATTGCCTTTCTTGCTAAATCTATCCCCATGTTTAGAGCAAGACACCCTATGATTCACATCTTCACAGCAGGAGTCTGATCTGCTGCTAAACTCCCGCCTGCGGCAGATATCCCATGCAACATTTCATATCAGTAAACTTTTTACTGTAGCATTTTCACTGATGCCAATATGAGAATATACCTTTTGATGCACCCCCTATTCATCATCTGGCTCACACACAGACATATAACGTATGCACAGACAAGCATTGAGGTGGGAGAAAGTGTTTCCAATGCCCCCCCCCCCCCCCCCCCCCCCCCCCCTCCCTCGCTCTTGAGTTTTTTCTTTATCAATCGTGCACAGCTCTCCCATGGCTCTGTAATTTCCAAATAAATAAATCATTAGTGGCTCCAGCATGAGGATTAATCAGTGGCTACTGCGGCTGCTTCTGCCTCTCTGTGGGAGGGTACCGTTACTCCCACCACATTCACATCAAGCCCCATCAGCAGCAACAAGCTGGGCTACGCTGGAATGGCAGCGCTGACTGTGGGGGATTAGAAGTGGCAGCCTGGAGCCAGTCTACGTAATGCTAATTTCAGCTCTCTCTTTTTTCTTTATCACTGATTTACTCTTCGATCATTCTGCCAGTCTACGATTAATTTGGGATGTATTAATAAGGGAGTAGCAGAACAGTATATTTACAATATACTGTATATGCAGTTTATCTATAATGAAAATATGGGAGAATAGGTAGAATAGGTAGAATCTAACTTTGAGGGAAACGTGTTGATGTTTTTGAGAGCTCTAATTGAGTAAGTGAGTAGAAGGGGTTGTAAGGAGGGATTTATACAGTGACACAGAGAGATGGAAGGAGGGAAGAGGCGTTCAAGAAGGCTGGGAAAGAATAAGTGCTCTGCTTGATCGAGGTGAGGAGAAACATGCTAATCTCTAATCTCCAACTAATCTCTCAAAGAGCACTCAGGCCACTGACACAGCTAATGGATTGTTTAGGGCCATCACAAATGTAAGCATTTCTTATTTATATATATTTTTTCCGTCTGAGGAATGAAGGGCATCAATGTTGGATTAACGAGGGGACTAGAAGCTGCAGGACGCCACTAGGGCTGCACAATACTGTTTAGCATTTTTTTGCATTTTGCATTTTTGTTTATTTAAACACAGCAGCATTAAACAATTAAGATTTTTTAAAAAGTCGATGAAAACAGCATCAAGACACAAAATATGGAGGATTTAGAATGACAAAGATTATGTGTTTAAAAACACATTCAATAATTTCCCAACACGCCATTGAAAACTAATTCATATTAAGAGAATCTGTTGCATTGTGTCCATGCATGGAGCGATGCTACATGTCCCCCATTACTATCACAGATGGAGAGACAAAGGAGAGTACAGTCAACATCCAGCAGGTTTTTATCCAGAGGTACAGGACTGCAGTATCTATTCAGCCAAGAATGTCATCATTCAGAATTTTTCAATCTCAAGAACACAACGTCCCACGAAGAAATTGGTACCTCACCATTAATATCCCCTCACATGAGTAATTCTTGACACGCATTAAAAAGTGCCATTTCCACAAAATACTTCATAATGCGTAATGCTTTTTGTACTGGACACATCAAGTTTGTCATCATAAAAAACAAAAAAAATTAGTCAGCACAAACGCCATCAAACAAAACATTTCATGGAAAACTTCACTCCTATTAATGCTGCAACCTCCGCTGCTGAGAAATGAAGCCAACGGGGAAGTGACAAAAACTGCCTCATATGGCTTCAAAAGGGAATCAATCCACTTAGACCCAATGTTAAAATGTCCTACTTTACAGCAGAAATAATCTTTAAAGTGCGTGGGGGTGGAGGGAGGGGAGCATTTATTTTTTGTTACAGTTTTGGTACCTATAGCTAATTACCCTATTCATGAAAACTGTACAGGGGTTGAATTTGTATGCCAAATTAATCTACTTATCTACTCATTTTAATCCAGAGAGCGCATCCGGGTGAGAGAGTATGAGCCGCAGCAGCGAAGCACCTGAGCCACATGTGTGCAGCGCTGGCAGAGGATGAGCGGGAGCCAGGCCAAAAGTTAGCCAAACGTGGTCACGTGTGTGGTTAAATTTTTCCAAACTCAACGCATACAACGCTTGCCTCATTATTTGTAATGCGAAATGCTAAGCTAGCCAGGACAGGTCTCACAAATGCTTCCTCCGAGACACACCACAGGCTGGCGATTGTAGGGACAGCTTTGGGGGAATTTAAAGAGGACTAAGTTGAAAAAGTGTCTACTTTGTGTGAACAGGACACATATAAGCTATTTGTCATTTGCGAGTTTCTAATGGTAGAATTAGAAACGAAGAGCTAATAGAATTAAAGCTTTTGTAATGCATGTCATGCCAACTGCTTGGGGGACGAATATCATGTTTTGTTTGAATGTAAAAACACAAGCATTGTTGAGAACAGACAAAAGGCAGGAAAACAAGTTACCGGTACCAATGAGCCCTTACCAAATTCAAAGTACCGGTTAACATGTGTACAGTTCCCAACCCGAGTAACGAGTGAAGAAAAGCAGTGCTGTTTTCATACTCTCTCCCTCACCCGGCTTATCTAAACATGTGTACTTTGATTTCTTCAATTGTCAAGAGACAGCCAGTCCTCGTCTGTGGTCTTGTAGCTGTTACAGAGAAGGAAAAAAAAATATTTTTGAGGTATACAAATATCCAGGCCTCTTTGACCTAGAGTCCTTGTATTATGATATTTTAAAAATCATTTTCTGGTGAAGAGTAGCTAGATGGATTGTGGGTTGTATCATGTGAATAACCTATACATCCTACCAGAAGAGACACACAACTTCTGGATCTAGGACAGCACTACACATCTACTCAATATGCCTAATATTTTGCTTTATGCTGTGAAGCTCTGCTGCAACGTGTACTATGCATGTCAAATGATGCAAGCTGTGCTCTGGTTGTGAGCTTTGGTCAGTTTGTGACGGTTTGGTTCGAGAATTCAAAGAGTCGAACTAAGTATATATTTATTTATTTTTTTGAGAAAGAGCTCTTGTTCGAGGCCTATATGTTTGGATAACATTGTGAGAGCTTCCATTCGCAGTCTCTACATTGCTGGTTGTGACAGCAAGGTTATACTAATATATAGGTTAAATATACTGTATAATCCAACTACAACTATCAGAATCCCAGGCTGTAAAATAACTTTAAAAAAGACCTTTACTTTCATCCCACCTGCCATCTCGTTCCGTTTGCAATCTCTACAAACAATAGATTCTAGCTCAAATTGAGTCTCATCACAAACAACTGAAGGATAACCCAATATTAATGTAACAAGTGTGTCGACAGTATAGAACCGGAGATAGAGACAGACACACAACATGTTGGACAGTTCCAAGCCGGCCCACCTCTAGACTATAAAACAACTGTGCAGGTGAATCCTTCAAGAGGCCACATGGTCAACAACACAGCACCAAATACATAAATGCATCTGTAGCCTTTAAGCTGCAGGGTGCTGAGTCTGTTTAACTTTACCAAACACGCTGTGATGAACTTTACCTGGCCTGAACTTAATCTGGTTGTAAAAGAATAAGACACTTTGCAAAACCCCTATTATGTGCTACTACTTATATTCTATACATATGTCATCTTATAGGTCAAAGAGTAAATACTGATATGTCATGATAAGTAATGCCAAAGAGTACATTTTATTATATTCTACTGCCAGTGTTTATTCCCAAATCTGACACATTACAGGGAAAAGGTGTTTCTGAAGAGTGCCACTTGAAATTGTTTCAATGTTATTGATGCAAACTCCTCACTTCCTGTTGCCTTGCAGGAAAGACAATTCATTAAGGCAGTTAATGACATTTTCATACCAAAAGTGCTCGGTGAATCACTGGGGGCTGAGGTTAAGGTTAGAGTGTGACTACATTTATGAAGACTGATGAAGAAAATCTGGTGCTAAACATATGATAAAAGCATAACATCTAGCCTTTAAATATTATTTATTATGTTACGGTTTGTCTCTGACCCCAAGCGCACGACACTCCACTTCTCCAGGGGAAGGGAAAAAAGGTAATCCACTTGATGGTCGAACAGAAAATAATCTATACAAAAAATCTAAGAAAATACTCAGCAAAGACCCGAGGGAAAACAGCAAAGACCCGAGGGCGGAAAGTCCACAGACATCATGGCACGAACTCGCAACGTCAGCACAGACAGTCCTGATCTTTATTCCCCGTAGACAACGAGCTGACGAGCTGTCGCTGTGGGACGAGCTGAGTGGCTTCATGTGTGAGTTGGAGCTCACCTGGCTTGTCCCCAAGCCCGTAGCTCCCTGGCAGCGCTCTGAGGTACCGGGTGTCACTGTGTGAACGGGCTGAGGAGGGAGTCCGGCTGGCTGAGTCCTGACATATTAACTGCTAATTGAGCCTTCTTGGTGCAGTGAAAACAAGCTATTTTGATCTAGTATGTTTTCCTAAATAACTGCAGTTATTCCATCAAAGTTTATATTATCAAAGCCGCAAAGAAAATGCAGAAAGATTGAACATTTATTCTGAGCCCCTTGAGCCATAAGCAGTGCTTCGGTTGTCTGTTTGCCAAATGTGATGCAGCAACATTTAGGATTAGAAGTATTTTAGTGTAGAAAAGCTTGAAGTCGGCGTAAAGTCTTGTTGACGAGAAAAGACACTGACAAGGACATAACACACATCAGACTACATTTGATGATTGAGTAAAGAATTTGCTATTCTTGTTTGTACATGTAATCCGTGTGTGTTTGTTTTTTTCCACCAATATCTGAGATTGTATCACACAGAGAGAAAGAGGCACACAAACAATGAAACGCTCTGCTCATATCTATTTCATCTATGGTCTTTGTATTCACCAGTGGGATGGTTACTTGTCTTAGTCCTTAAATAGATCATTAGAATATGTGTATCAGTCACTCCAGGTTTCCATTTTCTTTTCCCTTCTGCAAAGTTCAGTGTGCGGCTGCCCTCTGAGTTCTCTCTCTCTCTCTCTCCGTTTCTCTCATTATGTCATACTTTCCCTCTCTCTCCCTCCCTTTCATATTATTTCTCTTTGTGCCCATGCAGATGTCAGAATGTCAAATGATAGGGGAGGAGAAGAGACAAAATCCATAGCCTCCATTTCAAGGGAAGAACAACAGTGAGAGAACATCTAATTACTCTTACGCCAGGCACGCTGTGTGAATCCTAAACCCGAGCAGTATTGTCATTCTGCTTCCAGACAGAAGACAAAAATGGGGGAAAAGGTGAAAAGAAAGAAAGTGGTAAATGAAGAGCAACTCAGAGAGAAAGGGAAGGGGGGGTGGGGGTGATGGAGGGAGGGGACTAGCTCAGAAGAAAAAAAATGGCACCATCTTGGTGTAAAGAGACGAGCAATTTCAATTATCGTCTGGAGCACACTTGCTGGGATGTGTTAGCGAAGTCACTCCGTTTGACTTGACAGTGGCACTGTGGATTTTCTTCTCACCGCATTCATGCTGTCTCCATTGTCATCTATGTCTTTTTAAGTCTCAGACAGTGTAGAAATGAGTGTGCAGACATGCGAGCACCTCACTGCCCCTCCACCCATCTACACACTGCAGGCGAACGCCATTCCTCTGTGTTGTCAGTGGAAATCTATCCACATTGTCAATTCAATCAATGCTCCCACGTGGTCAGGCACACGCCCTGGACGGCCGAGCTAACAAGAGGGCTGTGTGTGTCTGATACACACACATCTTTGTTTGTATTATTGTGAGGAAAAATATTGGTTAACATAAGATTCAGTATCTTGATTAAGGACACCTCGACACACGGACAGGAGAAGCCAGGGATCTTACCACCAACCGTGTGGTTAAAGGGCGACCCGCTATACCTACTGTGCAAGTGTGTTAAAGTGTTGATCAGAAAGGCCCATTTCTCTCACACACACACAACGCGGCCCACGCTTTACTCTGCACAGCAAAAAGCCGTCGTGACAGCGCGCAGGCCTTTGGAAACAGTATTGTATGACTCATATAAAGAAATACAACATATACCATACAAGTTGGATGCCAGTCAACAGGTCACATGGTCCATAGTGACATGTTATTATGATGTTCATTGGTCAGGACCTCACTTTAACCTTTTTAAATTAGTGATTCCTGAATCAATTTAAAAAATGCTCTTCACTGGCATTTCATCCCCGCAGCTCTTGAACTTGGACCACCTAACGTTGCTCACCCACACAAACTGGTATGATTTACCCCTCATAGTAGTCATTAACTCTCTCTGTGGGTGTGTGTGTGTGTGTCTGTGTGTGTGTGCGTGTGCGTGTGTGTTTGTGTGCGTGTGTGTGTGCGTGCGTCGTTCTGGTTGGCTGGACACGTTATTGTGAGCTCCTGCAAAAGACATCACATCAGGCTCAGCTAATTCATCAAAACTAAAACCAGTCAGTGCCAATACTACTGTAACACAGCAGTGATGCTGCATGCTTTGTGTGGGAACTGGATATATTCATAGTGTAAGCCGGATACTAGTAAAATATCAAATACATTAATACCTACACTTTTACAAGAGCAGAGAGCTATAAATTGACCTTTGAACCATGCTGCATTTCCTGTGTATCCCTATGTAGAAACGGCAGTTTAGAATGACCAATACTTATTTATTTTTCATGAGTTTACCTCAAGTTTCATATTTTAACACAGGAATCAGTTGCAACTCCAAGTCGAAAGTAGAAGGACACTTTAAAAAAGTCCAGCAGAGCACCCAATTGTCACATTTATATTCATTCTGCAAACACTTTGCTTTGTTAGTTTTTCACTGGTCCTCACAGGACGTGTTTCAGGCATCGCTACAGGGAAACGGCAAGGGACCATATCTCTAACATGGCAGTCACAATAAGAGGTGAAGCAATGGACTTTTAAAACCCGATATAGCAATAGTTTGGAGAAGGAAAATATTGATTATTCGGCTGATATCTTCTTTGCTTTTGTATACTGCATTTTTTTATTATTTTGATTTTTGCCACTCCAAATGCAATCATTGGTAAGAGAACATCCTGAAGTGTGATTCGGTGGATTACATCATATGAATATGTTCTATTTATTCACAATGGGGCCATTATGTTCTTAAATGCCACTCTTACAAACAATTAATGGCTGTGCATATTCCCGGGTTGAGTAGGATCTTAACGTGTGCAATTTCTATTCAACAATTACATGGCTTGATAATTTGGAAGAGAGAACACTAAATTGGGAAGAACTTCAATGTAACAGTTGAATGATTTATTTTCCTGTTTGGTTCTTTATCTAAACTCTTATCGGTTTTCGATAAATTACTAAATAATTGTTGCAAAATATATTCTCAAAAGAAGAATACATTCAGAACAGGATTAAGAATTAATTCATATTTAAAATATAACTAAATGTCACTAAATGACATCCCCACCACGGCTTCGCTGCTCTGCTGTTCGCTGACTTTGCTCCCTGAGTGTGTGTAGTGAGCTCAGCCCTGACACAGAACAAAGCGTAATAAATTACACCAAAACTTTGAAAAGCACCAATAAAAGAACCTATAATGTCCGAGCTTATCACATTTGTTTATTCTCTTTATTGATTTAGTACCGGAGGTTGTTTAATACCGGATTTTGTTTTCCATCCCTAGCGGGGAGAAATAAACCGAAATAATCGATGGGATACGTTCACATGCACAAATATGCATTAACAGCACGTGTGGCCGGCGCAGATATGTAAAGAAAGCAAGAAGATGCTTGAATAACAAACACACACACCGTGGGAGAAGGATTTCATTCTCCGCTCAGGTGGAAATAGTTGTTTGCTGCTGTATTGATGCTCTGATTGTCATTTCATGGCTCCTTTAATGTCCTTTCAAACCAGCAGAGAAGCGGTATGCATCTGTGGACTCCTGTTGTTAATGACACAGCAGTGCGAGAGAGAACATGGCTCTATCCCAGCAGAGACGTGAGCATTCATGTGGACGACCACCCTATAACAGGTGTGAGATGGGGCTAAATGGAGAAAAATGCGCTGTCCAGTCAGGCGGGCAGTACCCTGTCCCCAAGCAGTTGTTCAGCAGTTTGATCTACAACACGGGTCACCTTGTCCACCCACTTACAACAAAGCTGCAGCACACCCAAACCCAATTCACAAGCATCAGGGGAAGGGAAGATTAATCATTGGGTCAATGTGATCAGGCGGCCTTCTCTCAGCTCTGTGCCGTGTCCTTATAAAACTTAACCTTTGATTCAGAAAACAATGGTCTGAAATGCTCTATGGAAAAACTACGGCAAGAGTCAAATGCTGTGTTCATTCACCCATGGGTACTGGAACTGTATTATTCACAATTAGCTTAGCATGCAGAGACTCTATAGTTAAATAATGCATTCTGTTGTTTGGCCGGGAGCCTCGAGAAGTGTAATAGAGTAAAGAGCAACTTTAAAAAACACCACTGGGAAGAAAAACGATGAAACATAAACACTAAGACTTAAAATCAGAGCTTTTAGAACCAGCACATTCATCAGCAGATAAATGTAGCTAAGCCAGCTCCATCTGAATTGCTGTCTGCGGTATTATAGTATAGCAGCACAAAAGAGTAGTGTCATAACACCCATGTACTAACATAACGCATACAGTATGCAGACTGGAGCAGGGACAATATATTGACCAATATGAACTTATTGCAGATGTACTACGTTGACATATGTATACATAGTGTGTCCTTACATCCGGCATTGAAACCAGCAAAGATATACAGATTTATAAGCTACTGTAATAAGAAGGTAGATTGAAAGCATGACACTTTCAAACATTTAATTAGTAAACAACATAATGACTATAAAGTCACTTAAAGCTTGTCATGAACTAAAAAGCATCTATAAAGTCAACACTCACCGAACATCACTTTAAATTATTAAGAGGGAAAGTAGTTAAAAATTCCAAGCATGTAATGTTATGCTTGGTTAGGATATATTATTCCACACAGACGTCATAAGAGATATCTGAAGGATTAGGCTTGAATCATGATTATAATGTATGAGAGGGACGGGTTGTTTGTATGTGTACAACCATTTAGCTCACAAAGAAAAAATAATCAACCCTTTTTAGAACAGAAGTCTTATGAGCACTTTGACAGCCTGTGCTTTGACAGAGGGGTGTTGTTTTAAAGTCACCATCATGTCATACAATTGTATTAATACTCTATATATTTAATCAGAGGCAGGAACCTAGAACATTGATTTGATTTGATTGAACCTGCTCAACAGGAGTAAACCCAAAATTGGAGATGATAATAGTTAGCCGTAAGAGAATATTTTATTATTCTGTGGGAGGAAACCTGAGCACCAGGAGTAAACCCACATGGACACAGGGAGAATATTCAAACTCTAGACAGAGAGAAGGGACTCTGTCTCTGTGAGGCTGCAGTGTTAACTCACTTAATCCCTGCAGCCACTGTGTCGGCCCTACGTCTTTGGAGGATGGCTGGATGATGGGAGGGAGGGAGGGAGGGAGATGGAGAAGGAAGGAGGGGGAGGAAGAGGTGGCTACTGATGTTGAACATCACCTGCAGCTTCTTCCACTTTCATGTGGTTGTCCTCTTTGTCCTCTTCGTCGCCCGCTGTCACGCGGTGTGTTGTTGCGATTTCGGCTGAAAAAACCTGTCCCCGTCTTCTTCAGTTTGGCCCTTAAGCTAAAAAGTTGAAGTCTGATTTGTTAAAATTCTTCAAATATCTTGTGAAAACATAGCTTTACTCATGCTGGAAAATTGGTTTACCAAAACCTTAGGTTCACAAAAGTGGTGGAATATATGAATGAAATAGTAGATACATGTAATACATGTTTAAAACCAAATTTTGTAATATTGTTTTTTGAGTAAAAGTGTTGTCTGTCACTCTACTTTCACCAAATGTGAGACGATACAATGGGACTGAGAAATGACTTTGTACTACAGATCAAGCATCTTTGGATGCAAATGAAAAATTAACATTACAACCGTTTTTGTTTTCAAACAAAATATTTACTATATATTTGAGTCTGTTTTTCAAAAACAGTTTTCCAAACAAGAACAGAATATGTCCTATATATAAAAACAAAGGTTTCACTAACTGAAAACGGAAGCGTTTTTCAGAAGCGTAAGATGGACAGGTCATTAATTGTTCATTGGTTAGTTTCACACAAAATATTGACGGACACACAATGCCACAATTTACGTTGCAGAGCGGAGCTCGAAACAAACGTCACACGGCACATCCAAGCTCTTTTCTCAATGTGTGAATCATATTCATGTAATGTGTTTATGTAACTCTGTAATGCTGTTCATTCTGTACACATGACATCTATTGCTTCTGTCCATCCGGGGAGAGGGATCCTCCTCTGTTGCTCTCCTGAAGGTTTCTTCCCTTTTTTCCCTGTCAAAGGTTATTTTTGGGGAGTTTTTCCTGATTCGATGTGAGGTCCTGGGACAGGGATGTCGTATGTGTACAGATTGTAAAGCCCTCTGAGGCAAATTAATTTGTGATATTGGGCTATACAAAATAAACTGAATTGAAAATATGATCTCTTGAGAAGAAGCACACAGAAGTAGAACATCCGAACCATATTTCTTTGCAGTTTTACCACAGAGATATGAATATAACCGTTGCGTAAACACCATAGGAGGCGCTGGCGCGTCCATGGACTCCAGAGGGTTAACCAATATTTTATGGACTGGAACCACTGGGAGTCTTTGTACTGATCCCGTGGAGGTGTGTCAAAAAACATGAGGACGACCGCGAGATAAAAGGAATGACTTCTTGGCACACAATTGTAAAAACATAGCACATATTGTAATCATGCAGCAGAACTTTATTCTGAACAGTGATTTAATGTGTCCTCTCCTTGCACAGGTATCCATCTCTCATTGAACCAAAATTGAGGCCTTTGTTGAAGCCGAAAAGGTTTTACTGACAGAGAACTATGTTTGATAACTGCTATTTTTCGAGCTTCATAAAGCATTTGATCCTTCCTCTACTGGCACCACAATTAACCCCATGGTCATATCAGTGCTCTTGATGAGAGCCGAGGGCAGCTAGGATCGTCTCTCCCTTTTCCTTCAATCATGGTAAACCACACAATCACTGCAGTATAATCACCGCAACATTGTGTGCAGGGACTTGACATGCCTCTAATGAGATGTCAACAAAAGGCAGAGCAAGATACTGCATGTACTCATGAAGTGCAACCCTGATAAAAGGACATACTTCAAATAATCCAATCATCATCCCAATCTTTATTATTATCCCTTTAATTATTTGTCAAGATGTTCAATATATTTATATGTACTGAAAGATGTATGTTATAAACGTAGGGCAGAAGTTTTTTTTACCGGAGTTGTTTGAGTCTTACGGATAAACAAACAAATTCTCGCAATGGGCAATCATAAATGTCTATAGATGAGGGGTCCGTGTCTATGGAGGGCAATTGTCCTAACGCACCTGACCCATAATGCACTCTGATTTCATTAAGTGTTCTTTCTATTTTAGCACAACTTGGACAGACTGCCCTTTAACAACACACACTACCTTTCCCAGAAGGCCCACAGGCAATCACAACATGTTTTTATTAATTATGGCATCACTAATACACCTTTGTACTTTGATGAACAACCAGGGCTGAAAAATAAAGGTCGTACCCCTTTAGAGGCATTAGCAGCAACAAGTTCTTCAGTCAATAGATGACACTACTAAATATTTGAGGTATACTGAGACACTAACATTTTATAGATTATATTTAAATGCTAATTTCATTGGATCACCTCTTCAGAGACAGCTGTACAAACATCAATGACAGATGTCATGATTTACATTCAACATGACAGTAAGAGATCAAAATGTCGATGAATTCACATCAATAAACTTTGTGAAATAACCCAATGTAACTTGTTGCTATGGATATCCTTCAATACCAAAAATGCATTGGACAATTCAATTCCATAACTTATGACAATTTTGTCTAACTATGGTCGGATGTCAGCTATAAACTGAACATTACAAAAACACAGGGACTCTCTCATAACTACGCACCAAGTAAGGCAATTAGGCAAAAGTATAGTATGGGAAGCAAAATCAATAAAATACCTGTGAGTGTTAATTACTCAGGAAATGAACAACATATATGAAACAAACTACAATATAATAAATGATAGGATACATAAAGATATATGGTCAACACTTTATGGTATGTATTGGATTTCAGTTCAAGAATTGAGGTGGTGAAAATGAATGTACTGCCAAGGTTGCTTGGCTTTATATTTTTCTTTTTTGTTCAGTGAAAAAATAAATAAATGCATTGGACATTTACCAGGAGACATGAAAACACTGGGATATATTCGGTTGTCTGCCTTTAAAAGTATAGACAAAACGTGCACTGATAAACAAATTACAACCACTGTTTCTATTATGTTTAATGCAAGTCAAGAGCAACACACGAATGCTGGAGTGCTGATGTGATGGAACATAATGAGACGTGTATTTTCTAAGGCTGTCTTGATTGTGTTTTAATTTGTATATATTAAACCAGACAATCAATGTGGCCACTTGTTTATTTTACCAAATCTTTTATTTAGATGTTTTACCATGCTGTTGGATTTTTGCTTTTGTCTCGTAAAACATTACTGTCTATGGCCAACTGCTTCACAGTCTTCTTCCTTCCCCAAGTTTATTGACTTTTCAATAATTAATAATACAAAATAAAAAAGTATTGTTTAATAAAGAAACACAACGGTTGATAGTTTTAACATCAATATTAGTAGTGCTGTCTGCATTGACTGAATAATGCATTTGTCAATGTAGGATTGCTTCATGCACAGCATCCACACGAACAGACCTTTTACACAGCAAGACATTTTGACTTGACAGGAAAGGCACATGTGGACCTGACAACATTAAAAAACAGAGACCATCTTGGAAAGGGATGGGATGCACACCAGACACTTGATAGAACTGGGCCCTCATCAACTAAATGTGTTTTACTTTTGCTTCTCCTGCGACGAAAAGTCAAGTTCCATAAGTGGTTTACAAAAAATGTCAACAGCAAGACTACATTTATAGGTAACTTACGTTTCGATGAGCTGGTATCTAGAGCACTCATCTGTGTGTATTCAGTGGTGGTCATGACACACAGAAACTGACAAATGTGCATCAAATAAAGGCCTTTTAATTGTTCATCTCCGACATTAAA
Organism: Cyclopterus lumpus; assembly: GCF_009769545.1. Taxonomy (NCBI): domain Eukaryota; kingdom Metazoa; phylum Chordata; class Actinopteri; order Perciformes; family Cyclopteridae; genus Cyclopterus; species Cyclopterus lumpus. Next base: position 3,710,231 of record NC_046978.1, read on the forward strand.
GCAGAGCTGTTGCAGTAAATTGGCTTGTCAAACTGTAAATAATATTTCTATTAGAAACATTCGGGGGTTGGAGCCTGTGTGTAGGCGGTGGGTGCGAGAAAGAAACAGAGTAAATGTAAGCGCAATGAATGTGCCAAGGACTGGCATTAAATCAACTGGCACACAGATTAAGATACAAAAGTACCAGAACAACAAGCTCAAGCTTTGGTGATTTGCATGCTTTGACATTAAAGGTGTACAGCATTTGCCTTTAATGTAACCATGACATTGGCAACAACAAAACCACATGACTACTACCACACTGAGGCTACATAAAGCATGCATTTACAAAGAAAAGAAAGCAGAGAATGAATGGGATGTTACACTGTCCGACAGGGATGTGGCTATTAATATATTGAGTCCACTGCCTGTATCGAAGCAATCACCTGGCATAGCAATCAAAATAGCAGTGGTTACAAGCATCCCCACAAGCAAAGAACATCAGGCTTCACTAATCTCTGTCTGCAGCCTCCTCTTCCTCTGCTGCTCTAATCGATACCGGTCTCCACAGCACACACCAGGTTCTAAGAGGCTGCTAGTCCAGTGATCCCAATCTTCACCCTTCAGCAGATAAGGCCCGTACAGGAAGGACAGTACAATAATTGGCTTCAACAAACTTTTTTCTCCCAGCTCAACTCATTAGGTTAATTAAGACGGTAAAAGGGAGAAGAGAAGATCTGAGGAAGCCTGTTATAGTGAAACTAGACGAGACCACAAAGACCAGATACAATTCCACTGGACACCATTTGTTTTTAGAGTATCTCTGTCACGCAGACAGCCAGCAATCTGCCACTCTCTCCTACATGTGTTTTTTCTTCTAAGCTACCGAGGTGTCTCGTCTGTTACTCAGGCCTCCTCCAGGCCATAATTAACACAGGTTTTTCAGGTGGTAGTAATGCTGGAGCTCAGTGAAGGAGCGGGGCTTTCTCTCATGAAAGGACGGAATTAGAAAAATGTAGCAGCAACTCACATTTCTGGAAGAGGAGGAGCAGGTGTTTTCTAGGGGTGAATTGTAATTTGTATATAAGACAAGTGTAAAACCTGAGTATGGTTCAAAGCAGATGTGAATAGAGCAGGCATAAGCAGGTTGTGATAGGAGGGACTAGTACAACTCTCTCTCACCCATATAATCAAGCTAAAACAAGGTATATTTCTGCTTTTGCTACCCTGCATCTGATCTTATTTCTAGATCAACTGAGAATAAAGCCCCCGTTCGTTATCATAGTACAGTACTTTTAGGTAAATCCTGTGTGTTATCTATAAACAAAATATAAAGTATCAGCAAATAAAGACCTTTGATCAGGGTCTGAACAAAATATCCCAATAATAAACAGACGGAATTCTGCAAACAAGCAAAGCATAATTTAACTATTTGACCTTTGTAAGTAGATGAAAGTCATTCTCATTTGGCTCTGCAAAGCTGTCTATTACTTTCTATTTGACCTGCATCTATCAAAATGTTCACAATAGGGGTTTTTTTACACTATTTCACCCTTACAACTTCAAATGAAGGATAGTTTGTGAACAGTTGATTTTTTCAGTCATCTGGCCCTACATTAAATCATCCAGCACTTAATGCAGTCTTTATATGGACAAAGCTGGAAGTCTCTCACTGGGATAATGATGTGACTTACAATGGAAGTGGGGTAAAAGGAGGTCAACAAGGTGTAACGCCCAGTGAGCAGTGAGTTTGAGTAGTGAAACTTCCGCGGTGTAATTAGTGCTTTGGGGGAGGCCTGGAACTGTATCTGTCAACTCTTCATTTTCATTTTCTCGTCTTCCATTTTGACCAATTTAGGAATTTAAAAAAAAACTTTAATCATTCACTGCTCCTCCAACTCCTGCCAACTGTGTACTCAGAAAAAGATGTGTATGATAATGCCTTCATTTGTTTTCATAAAGTTTCTTCCTGTCCAAAATGTGTCAAACACGTTAGTGTTGTGACGTTTTCATTAAAAAAGACAATCAACACTGTGTGCCAGGCATCATTGATGTGGACAATCACAATGACAGAATATTTTTTCGGGCCAAATCACTATGGCCTTCTGTAATTTCTTTCTGTCCTCAAGTGAAAGCCTACTATCATTGAACACTGCCCAATTTACAAGTTATGTCCACCTAGAAAGGGAGATAGGTCCTCTGGGTTTCCAAAGAGATGCGAGAACTGTAATATTGTTTCCTCAGGATTCGTACAAGAGAACCAACCCAAAAGGAGTGGATAGGAGGAGTCTGAAGAATAATCACCTCATAATGTCAGACAAGACTTACTTTAAAGTAAAGACCTGCCAGCGAAGACAATTATACATTTGACTTTGAGGCACTGAGTTAATATCACTGGAGATAAAGTACCTTAGCTTAAGTTGGCAGATTTTATCTGCAGTTGGATTTAGTGTAAACTGTCTAATGAGCTACTCCTATAAAAAGGTATTAGCATTTATATGGCTGGACCCTCTTAACTAGTTAGTTGACTAATCAGCCATTTCTGTCGTCAATTCATTTATGCTTTTTTCATGCTGAATGACGTATTTCCAAGATATTTATGAACACGTCTCTGCTAAACACATGAATTAAAGTGGTGCTTTTTGTGATTCTTTGTGTAGAAACTCAGTTTCACAGATTTGTCGAGAAAATCAACCAATTGATTCATCGACAAGATGGTATCCGTGTTAGTGAGTTAAGAATTTCTTTGATTGATGGTTTTAACTGTGAAGATGTGTTCAAATTCAAAATTGCTAAATATTCAGGCATATGGATCTTCTCGGTTCGCGTATGATTCGCCCCATCTGTTCCTGAGTGAGTGCTGAGCATTCAGACTCCAGACTGAGACTGCACACATTGTTTTATGATGTTCAGACAGCGGCACAGACGGTAACATTGCAGCCACACACACACATCAGATCGCCACTGTGGAATATTGGGTTTAGCAGGTTTAAGTACGCTTAGTAGTACATATCATGTTTGGGGAGGCGGTACAGAACATTTTTGGTAAAGGGTTTTTGTCAGCTTGAAATGAAAAATGAGCAAATCCTGCAAAGTGTGACAAATAAGGCAGTTGGGTTTGTCTGTATTGTTCCAAATAAAAGAAGGAAAAAAATGTTAGGGTTATTTTTTCTTAAATTAATTTACAAACATTATTATCCACACCTGCACAAAACTCTGAATAAATCTTGGAACTGACAGGGAGAGTGACCTCACCTGACCATCTCTTGCTCGCCACCTGCTGATTTAAGGGGGATAGCCTCGAAGTTAGCGACTACTTCAGCTCCGATAGCCAAAAAGCTGCTCCTTGGACGCCTTACACATTTTCTGGTAGAAACCTTGACATAATTAAGTCAATACATAATATGTATGCACCATGTTAGCCATATTTTACACACCAATGTTGTCTTTGTGTAATTGTAAGATGATTTAGAGCCAAATTAGCTACTGAGCTGAACATAGACTATTCTTACTATGACTAGACTTAATGTCGGCTATGGCGGAAAACGATTCAAGCAGTCGTGAATATCACTCTTAAAAAGCCAGAAAAGATTGTTCTGTAATTATGAAAGATATTGTACGTCAGAGGTAAATGAGTGTGTGTGTGTGTGTGAGTGTGTCCTTGTGCACATGTGTGTCCGCATTTAAAGGTGTGGGTTGGAGGTGTGGATTGGGCACGCACTGTGGGTCAAATGAGAAGCTTCAGGCAGCAAGACTCCAATTTTGCAGTCTCCTCCTCTGTGCAGGTCACATACTGTGATCGGCTTGAGCATAGTTAATTATAAGCAATCAGTTCTGCACCTTTTCATCTCTCCGTGCATCTCTGTTTATAAGGGACACGATTGAAACAGAGAGCTGTACCCATCTAGACAGGTAGCACAGAAAGAGAACTCTTAAAAAGAGTTAATGAGATGTACTATTTAAAGATTGTGGGTGCGAGTTTCTTTCAGTTGTATGGATATGCAGGATTTGCAAGTGCCCTTTTTCAAAGTGTTGATACATTAAGTGAGTTTATAAAACTCATTTCAGGAGTATAACGTGAGATATACAATGACATCACAAAAAAATCACAAATTACAAATGTGTGATTTTACAATCTTTACACATATGACATCCCTGTCCCAGGACCTCACATCGAATCAGGAAAAACTCCCAAAAAAACAGAATAACCCTTTCACTGAGAAAAAGGGGGAGAAACCTTCAGGAGAGCAACAGAGGAGGAACCATCTCCCCGGATGGACAGAAGCAATAGATGGCATGGGTTTGTATGTAAACTAATCACATCTCCCTTGTAGCATATTTATGGAAAAGGAGATGCAAAGGAGCTGACATTCATAAATTAACTATTGGGTCAGTCAGCCATTGGGCACATTTAGCCGAGTGTGGCTGACCATTGCTTGATTTACTCATCAGCCTCATGAATCAGAAACGTCAACCATTTAGTGCTCTTTCGCCTTAATTCCCCTCTCCTGCCTCTTCTGTTCTTCTTCAACAAGCAAAACACACACAGGCTGACAACAGCATTTCAAAGCACAGCGAAGCAAAACTTTGTAGTACCAACATCATTTTTTTCTCAGACATACGACCGGACAGATTAATCAGATTCACAGTTGCATGACAATGGTTGGCTAGTTTGTTTTGTTCATCTCTTCAGATCGAGTACAAATACAGTCTATCTAGTTATTTGCTGTTACAAACAGCAAACAACATTTGTGCAAGTCTGTGGTGGGCTGAAGTGTTCTCAGTGTGTTGCAATGCAACACTAACAGATGCATGAGGTGACATGAGCCGATGCATAACTCCAGCTCTAAAAAACACTTCGATGCCAGGTAGTTTAACTGCAACATCAAGCTGTGGCATGACCAGAGATAAATGTGTGTCTTCAAATATGTTGGTTTGTGGAAGTTCTTCTTCAGTTTAGGCTTCCTTGTATATTAAGACAAACCCCTGGTTCTCCCCGTCCAGCCAGTAAATCTCACCTACAAAGCCTTGATTGGTGATGCACCATCATATCTTAAGGAGCTTGTAGTACCATATTGCCCCACTAGAGAGCTGCGCTCACTAAATGCGGGGCTACTTGTGGTTCCTAGAGTCCTAAAAAGTAGGATGGGAGCCAGAGCCTTCAGTTATCAAGCTCCTCTTTTATGGAACCAGCTTCCACTTTCAGTCCGGGAGGCAGACACAGTCACCTCATTCAAGAATAGACTTAAGACTTTCCTGGTTAATAGTGCTTATAGTTAGGGCTGAATCAGGTTTGCCCTGGTCCAGCCCCTTGATATGCTGCTATAGGCTTATAGGCTGCTGGGGGATGTTTTAGGATACACTGAGCACCTATCTCCTCTTCTCTCTCTCCTTATGGATACATTTACATCTCTCCATTGCACCTTATTAACTCTGCTTCCTCCCCGGAGTCGTTGTGACTTCACGTCTCATAGGGTCCATTTGGACCTGGAGGTGTCTGATGCCTGGTGAGCCGGCCTCCCGTGTTGTCAGCAGAAATAGTGGGGGCTCAAAGAGCTACCAGTGTATGTATAAGACATTATGGGGTGGGAGACAGCTTTTCAGCTCTACAAGACCGAGTGATGACGGGAAGAAAGGAAGAATCAGTGGCAACTGATCTCCAGCAAACCACTGAAACTCAAATCTCCCATAAAGAAACACAGATTAGGCAGAGAATAGAGAATAAATCCAGTCGAACACACACAGTAAGTGGAGCAGATAGCAGCTACATGCAGTGGACTCAGCTGGTAAACCAAGGGCTTGGGAACGGGAAAGTCAAGTCCTTGCGTGTTTCTTCTGAAAGACAAGTGGGACTACTGGCACTGAAATGGTCCCAGAGTAAAAGTGCATGATTGCTGGTTCGTTCCCATGTTTAATCATAAGGAAGAAGCAATCATATACAGAGAGGCATGGCGTGGAATGAGCATCCAGAGGAGCAAAAAAGGAAAATGAAAAAAAGAAATGAGCACTTCCGGAGCAAGCAAAAGGTATTGCAAAAAAGAGAGGAAGTAAAGGAAGAGGATGCATTCAGACCAACATGTTTAGCACCAGCACTTTGCGACCTGAGTAACTGATGCCTTTTGTCATGCAGGACTAATCACAATAGTTATTAAAACCTAAACGAGGGATGAGTGCAATTGTTCTTCTGTGGATTACACTCTGAAGAATAGGTGTGCAACACAAGTCTCCCTCAGTCAGCATGAAGCATCATACTCTATTGTGAACTGCTTCCAAGAATGACAGACGGTTCTTGTGTTAGGCATCAAGGTTGCACTTAAGAACCACAATCCATAGAAATATAAACTCTACTACTCCAATTGTCTAGTTGTGGCCAAGTCCATCTTAGAGAGAAGTGTTCTGGCACAATATTGGGCAGAGAGCTTGTGTCTTCTCTGCAGCATTATAAAATGATCGTTTGGATGGGATTCAAAAGACAATATTGTTGTTTGATGAAATTTACATTCGCAATCAAGGCGTCGTGCATGGCTGGCATACAGGCCAGCCAGGGGGACTCTGGAGGGTACGGAGCGCTGCATTCACAAGATGGGGAGCTTTAGGAGTGATGTTTCAGGATCAATTCTAACAATGCTTTCTGTAAACACCAATGGAAAAAGTAGTCAATAAGTGATAGATTAATATAATAGTCATCAGGGCTGTGATCTGGAGTGAAATGCTTAAGTTTTAGCTGAATAAATATTCATGTTATACAGTATTTTAAAATGTACTAGCCATATCTATGGCCGAAAAGCAAAACCTCCTATAAATTCACTTTTTTGTGAATACAAAAACAAATTGTTGTTTTCTTGCAGAATACTATTTGTTAAGGATACCCAAAAAAAAATACAACAAATTATAAATAAATAAAAACACACAAAGTGCAGATAGGAGGGTTTTCCCCACTTCTCCTGATTACTTTTTCTAGATAGGAGGTTTTGCACTTTGGCCATCGATATGCACGTCATATCATATCTGTAATGATTTTGTCATCAGCTCATGGAATTTACTTAAAGGCATAATATTTAATCACATTGTCGGTTGCTGTAAACACAGCGTCTGATATAGCACCACAGAAGAGGCAGACAGGGGAAACAAATACACACAGAAGAACATGCATCACAAAGAGATGTGACATCTCGTTGTCTGCCGCTTTGTATCAGACACTAAAGCGTGCCAGAAACCTTGCCACAGAGCCTGTTATCATTCCCAGGTCAACGGGCAGCACACCCTTCTTATTGGCTGAGGGTTACACCCCCACACAAGGTCCAAAGGCTCTTTACCGATGCCCAGAAACATCCCCAACACTAAATAAAAAACTTACAGGCAGAGGGCAGAGTCTGTAGATAAAGACACCACCATGTACTGCCAGTGGTTCAGAAGTAATGATAAAAAGGGATTGTTTTTGTATCAGTCTATACATTGTTAATTTATTGTTAATTCGCCTGTCTCAATGGTGCGACTACACACGTGGCTGCATCCGCATACACACTGACACTGGGTTACAAATTAAAGGAAAAAACAACATGAACTAGAATAGAATAGAGTCAATGCACCTTAACATATATGATGGGACTGAAGGGATCTACATCATTTTTTCAAATAGATATTCTCATTTTATGTTTTAATGATGGTCTTAGACAACTGTCTCGCATTCTGGTCCGAAATCTTCCATAGGTGATTAATTGGGGTGAGATTTGGAGACTGTGTGGGCCACATCGGGCATCATTATCAGCATCAAACTACTCAGTGACCCCTCAGTGGCCCTACATGAAAGGGTCTGCAGGGTTGCATATCTACCAATTAACTTTAGTTTTACAACTGTACTCTTTTTTTAACTTGGTCTCCAAATTACTCCCTCATTCCCTCAACCACTTTCTTCACTGCCTTTCCATTAATATAAATCATGAGTGTGTGCACAACAATCCAGTCCAGATCCAAACATGTTCCAAAACCTTTTCCGTACTGGCAGTTTGTTTTGAGCCTTTTGATTCACGGCTTTTGCACTGCTTGTCCTTTGTGGCGGTTAAATCAGGAATGGAAATATCTGAATGCTGAACTTTCTGCAGGTTTTTAAAAAGATGTCAGATTTCACAGTGTTTAACCTTCCACAGCTTGTACTACTGCTGCTGCTCCAGAGTTGTCTTATTTATCTTATCTTAAAGCCATTGAGTCGCACAATAAAAAAAAGTTCTGCTGTTTATCTCCAACAGAATAAATTCACGACTCTACATCTAACAGAAAAGGAGGACCATGCTTTACAAATAACTTTTTCCAGTGTAGAAAAAGGTTGACATTTGATTTTTACAAATCATGCCAGTATATTTCTACCTGTCTGCACTTCCCTCTATCTAACTAAACAATAGCCACAGTCTGACACAATGACAAGGCATAATTGGATCATTTTCTTGTATTGACGGAGTGGACGTTAACATTTTATGTCTCATAACCAGAATGACATAAAGTTGTCAGGCTGGCTGCCATGGCAACACGTATTGTGCAGCCAGCTTTGGACGGGTTTCCCTGTGTAAACTAAATTGCACGTTTGGACGTAACGCGTGGAACAAAAGTGATCAACATTTGTCCAGTTCACTTGCAGTCCTTTTATTAGTTTACAACTTGAATGTGCTATTGATTTAAAGTGGTGAAAATCTAACCTCCCTCGTAGAATAATAATGAGGGTGAGGCTCCAACGAGGAGACCATTTATCTGTGTCAACACAGTGCAAAGAAAAATTACACACCTCTCCCTTCCCTATGTTTGAGCCTGAGACCCGGGTCATTGCAGAGTCCATTACACAAGTCGACTTTGAAATCCACCCTGATGTACAATGAGCTAAAGGGCTTTGAGAGACGGCATGAATGAATGGCTGCCAACTGCCCGACTCAATGCCCCAGCTTTAGTTTGCCTTCAAAGAAAACAATCAATATGCCCTGTAATTTCTAAATAGCAGACCATTAAGTGGTACATGAGGAGGAGACTAAGGGTGCATTTCTTCAGCCAAAGCTGTTTTATAACATACAAAATAAACCTATGTACCAAAACTTGAAGTTGTTTGGTAACATAATATCAACACAAAGCACTAAATATAAAAGATACGTTAATCATTGAAAATAGTATCTTTTTATATGGCTGAGCTGACACTTTCTTCTCTCAGCTCATGAAATAATAGTATGATAATTAAGGTTTGAAATACCGCCTTTGTTTATAGGCTGTGAGCATTAATTAAGATATTGAACAGACACAGATATTGGTGTACTCACTCATCTCTACATCTACATACAGAGGCTTCACTCAGCAGCTTTCACAGCGCCGTCCTCAGGAATCTCAAATGAGGGGAAATCCGGCGGTGAGTTTATATTGATCTGTGCTCCTTACATGATCACCTATGCAACGCACACTGTCGTCAAGCCTCTAAATTTAACACACACACACACACACACACACACACACTCACGCACACGCACACCACTCAGGGCGCAACAAAGTGTTTTTCCTGCATGCTTCAATGACGTGTAACATTAGGCAGCATTATGACAAATAGGTACAAGCATGCTTGAAGGCTCACGGACCCGATTGAGATTTATCCCTTAGATATGACGAGGCATTCTCGATACTCGATAGTATTGAAGTCAATTCTGACGGTGCAATAAAAGTGTTGAAGTTCAGTGTAAGATAACTGTCTGAAAATACTATGGTGCCAACAACTAGATAGGAGACTTTTCTTTAAAAGAAATTCATAAAAACGATACGAGTGTATTTACATAGCTCATGAAATCATTGGTTCCCAAATTATTCTTTTACCTCATTCAACTTGTTACGACATTGAGATTTTGAAACTTAATTAAATCATGGCTCTTGCGCTTTGAAAATTTCATGTTTTAGATCCACATTTTGATTAAAAATAACTAATGTAATCGCTAGCCTTGCGTTAGCTTGCTGTGTGCCTATAAATATCTTTATACCATCAGAGACCAAGACTCTGTGATGATACTTTGTTGGCCGTGTATGGGAGAAACACATATACTGTATGTATGGTATGTCCGTCTAGGTTTCCTCTTTTTTCTTGACCGCATGTAGGCCAGTGTGCCTGCATGTGCTTCGTCTATGACAGCCTGCCGTACACATATCCTACCTCTCATTCATCACTGTCTAAACAGTTGACAAGTAGTGCAGTGGACATGGATCATCTCGGACAGTCGGATGAACCACTCCCAAAGGCACACTGGGATACACAGGCATATTAACTGCATGCGTATCAGGAATTTAATATATAATGTAGGTCCGTGATTCTCCAGTTCCAGACCATGACCTACTGGTCTGGGATCTGCTTTCAACTGGGCCTCAAATATGTTCTGAGACAAAAGCAGACAACTTCGGCAAAAGCAACATTTCTGTGCAGGCTCTTAAGCTCTCAATGATCTATGTTTTTAGTGAGTGAGGTCTCTCTGGCATTTTTACTAGTCACTGTTTGCATGCTTCAAAGGCTAAAGGATGGGTGTGCGGGAGCTGGTTAACCTTCAAAACTTTGGGGAGTTGGGCTCCTATGTCCTATCCATCAATTGATTAAGAATGCAATGAGACCATGAATCTTACTTCACTTTTCTTGTCAGCACATTGCAAATGGCCCTTGCAGATGTAATATCATGTTTGTTCGGACTGGGCACTTATTCAAAATAGAGGCAAACAGGACTTGGCTTTCTATAACTTGTATTCTCTTTCGAGTTGACTTTTACAGTTTTTGTACTCTTTGGGTCTAATGTTGTAACATTTTTCCATTGAATGGATGAATAGAAACAGACCAGTGAGTGCAACCCAGCCTTTTCTGCTCCTTTAATAACCTCTGTTTGTCAAACCCAGATGGTGTTGCTCCTATGAAAAACAAATCTGTTGGATGAACAATTTCCTTTATTAGAAACGTTTACATAAATATGTGATTAAGATTTAGTTCAGGAAATACACCTTTATTATGTACAATCTAATTTTAAATGGACTATACTTTAAAGTGCTTTTCTAGTCTTCCAACCACTCAAAGCACGTTACCTACTACTTGGGATCATTCACCAATTCACACCCATTCACACCCATGGGGATACCATGCAGGGTGCTACCTGCCCATCAGGACTAACTAACATTCATACATTCATGCCCCTCAGGACTAAGTAACATTAATACATTCATACCCCTCAGGACTAAGTAACATTCATACATTCATGCCCATCAGGACTAACAAACATTCATACATTCATACCCATCAGGACTAACTAACATTCATACATTCACGCCCATCAGGACTAAGTAACATTCATACATTCATGCCCATCAGGACTAAGTAACATTCATACATTCATGCCCATCAGGACTAACTAACATTCATACATTCATACCCATCAGGACTAACTAACATTCATACATTCATACCCATCAGGACTAACTAACATTCATACATTCATACCCATCAGGACTAACTAACATTCATACATTCATGCCCATCAGGACTAAGTAACATTCATACATTAATGCCCATCAGGATTAACTAACATTCATACATTCATGCCCATCAGGACTAAGTAACATTCATACCCATCAGGACTAACTAACATTCATACATTCATGCCCATCAGGACTAACTAACATTCATACATTCATACCCATCAGGACTAACTAACATTCATACATTCATGCCCATCAGGACTAAGTAACATTCATACATTCATACCCCTCAGGACTAAGTAACATTCATACATTCATGCCCATCAGGACTAACTAACATTCATACATTCATACCCATCAGGACTAACTAACATTCATACATTCATGCCCATCAGGACTAACTAACATTCATACATTCATGCCCATCAGGACTAACTAACATTCATACATTCATGCCCATCAGGACTAACTAACATTCATACATTCATACCCATCAGGACTAACTAACATTCATACATTCATACCCATCAGGACTAACTAACATTCATACATTCATACCCATCAGGACTAACTAACATTCATACATTCATGCCCATCAGGACTAACTAACATTCATACATTCATACCCATCAGGACTAACTAACATTCATACATTCATACCCATCAGGACTAAGTAACATTCATACATTCATGCCCATCAGGACTAAGTAACATTCATACATTCATGCCCATCAGGACTAAGTAACATTCATACATTCATGCCCATCAGAACTAACTAACATTCATACATTCATGCCCATCAGGACTAAGTAACATTCATACATTCATGCCCATCAGAACTAACTAACATTCATACATTCATGCCCATCAGGACTAAGTAACATTCATACCCATCAGGACTAACTAACATTCATACATTCATGCCCATCAGGACTAAGTAACATTCATACATTCATGCCCATCAGAACTAACTAACATTCATACATTCATGCCCATCAGGACTAACTAACATTCATACATTCATACCCATCAGGACTAACTAACATTCATACATTCATGCCCATCAGGACTAAGTAACATTCATACATTCATGCCCATCAGGACTAACTAACATTCATTTCATGCCCATCAGGACTAACTAACATTCATACATTCATGCCCATCAGGACTAAGTAACATTCATACCCATCAGGACTAACTTACATTCATACAGTCATGCCCATCAGCACTAACTAACTTTCATACATTCATGCCCATCAGGACTAAGTAACGATCATACATTCATGCCCATCAGGACTAAGTAACATTCATACATTCATGCCCATCAGGACTAACTAACATTCATACATTCATGCCCATCAGGACTAAGTAACATTCATACCCATCAGGACTAACTAACATTCATACATTCATGCCCATCAGGACTAAGTAACATTCATACATTCATGCCCATCAGAACTAACTAACATTCATACATTCATGCCCATCAGGACTAAGTAACATTCATACATTCATGCCCATCAGGACTAACTAACATTCATTTCATGCCCATCAGGACTAACTAACATTCATACATTCATGCCCATCAGGACTAACTAACATTCATACATTCATGCCCATCAGGACTAACTAACATTCATTTCATGCCCATCAGGACTAACTAACATTCATACATTCATGCCCATCAGGACTAACTAACATTCATACATTCATGCCCATCAGGACTAACTAACATTCATTTCATGCCCATCAGGACTAACTAACATTCATACATTCATGCCCATCAGGACTAACTAACATTCATACATTCATGCCCATCAGGACTAACTAACATTCATTTCATGCCCATCAGGACTAACTAACATTCATACATTCATGCCCATCAGGACTAAGTAACATTCATACCCATCAGGACTAACTTACATTCATACATTCATGCCCATCAGCACTAACTAACTTTCATACATTCATGCCCATCAGGACTAAGTAACATTCATACATTCATGCCCATCAGGACTAAGTAACATTCATACATTCATGCCCATCAGGACTAACTAACATTCATACATTCATGCCCATCAGGACTAACTAACATTCATACATTCATGCCCATCAGCACTAACTAACTTTCATACATTCATACCCATCAGGACTAACTAACATTCATGCCCATCAGGACTAAGTAACATTCATACATTCATGCCCATCAGGACTAAGTAACATTCATACCCATCAGGACTAAGTAACATTCATACATTCATGTAAACATGTGTCATTAAACATGACCTATGGCGGCAAGTAAGAAAACCCCCTCAGCATACTGTAAAGAAAGTGGCTTCATTTTATTTATTTTTTAGGCCATATTTAATGTACACAAGGTGTAGCACGCTCCATTGGCAGCTGGCTAAATGCAAATGGGTGATGCAGAGATGAACAGCATTCCTTCCCACTCACAGGAGACAAGAGACTTTGTAAAGGACTGGTGATTGTTACTGTCCCTCCCTGTGAGGAATAGAGCTTCTCATGATAATTAACCTTCAACACAATCAGCCACAATCTCAGAAGGCAATGTCAAGCAAACCCTGAGAGTCTGGCAGCATCATAGATATCAGGTAAAAACACCTGTAAATGAATGGAACAATAACACCCACATTTCTCATGTATTCATGCCAATCAAAAAGCACAACGCTCAAATGACACCAATGCTGTTGTGATAAAGGCAAAATATGTATAGTGTTAAGGGCGGGGCTGATGTAGTCAATACTCCGCTGTGACACCAAGGTCCACAAGCAGACCACATACGGACACACCGGTTCACTAACCGCAAGTGCCACAAATAATCTGAGAGAGAGGATCTGACTGTGCCCCGTTTAAAACAATGTCAGCCAAGTGTGGAGGAAAAAGAAGGTTTCACGCCGAGGCCGACGAAACACCTCTGGATTTCTCTCATGTGATAGACAGCTTGGTGCTTCCAGCCCAGCCGGAGACAGCTTTGCTCTCATGGTGACATGAAACATGCATTGTCAAACGGTAAGAACAGATAAAGGGAAGCTGTACTGTGCCATCACTGCGGTTGACAAGGTGGGAGTAATAAGGAGTTCTCCATCTTGGTACAGATGGCGGGGCTTCTGTGCTATAGTTGCTTTACCCTTAACCATAAGTATGTACGCAACTCATAACCTTTGGCTACAGTACTTGAGTGCCATACTTCGCTCCGTGAGTCTGCTTTGTTGATGAGTCGTGGCTGGTTGGCAAGAGCACTTGCTGTGTGCACTGTGCATAGGAGGAAAGACAAGCCTATGCTTACAGCGAGCCGAAGCACGCATGTGCATGCACACACACACACACACACACACACACACACACAAGTATTGCAATACTTTTTGAGTATTAGTAAACTATGCAACACTGTTTTCTTCTTGTCAAGTGTTAAACTGTCTTTGCCAAACTGTCATAATTATTTCATTGCATACGATTAATATACTTAATTCATTGCAAAATATTTAATGGATGTTTCTCTGACGAAAGAAAAAACAGCTTGTATTTCTTACGAAAGCAGACAATTTAGGATGGCAAATAACACACCGTTAATATTGACTTCCAGACCAGAGTGTGATGCTGAAGGATACCATGAGACACATAATATATGCTGCAAAATGAAATATGTATGAGAATTACAAATATCTTATCAGATGTCATAATTGCCTCATCTGTCTGGACTTTCATCCATCCAGTCACAGCAGTCTCTCACAGAACTGTGGTTCAGAAATGTGGATGATTAATAGCAGGCTCCGGTTTCTGAAAACGAGTTGTTCACCCTTACTTCTGTGTCACTTGCTAGCAATCATGTAAAATAACAAACAGTATCAGTAGAAGGCAACTGAATAACCATAATCATAAATATTCAGCATTATAGAAATCTGTGTACTATCTTATTCGAGTCAACCTGCAACATCAGAAATGGGGCTAGTCGAGGTATCATTTTAATGGTTGGTATATATATATGTATTTATTTAGTATGATTTAAGACAAAGTACAGTATACAATATAAAGCATAATCCACGTCCAGTCATTTGTTTATTGTAGTCTAGTTGTCAGTAAAAAGCAGCCTGTGGGCCAATTCTGGCTACTGCCCAAGCTGTAAATCTATGCATATGATCTATACATCCAGGCAGGATAATGTACGGGCTATTTACAAGTGAATTAAAATGACCAATATCCATTAAACAAAAGAATGAAAATCATAAAGAGCTGTGTCTCTGCAGGAACAATAGACCAGCAATGGCACCAAATGTGCTGGAATACTGGCCCTTGGTTGAACCCGTTTGCCAACTACTGCTCCAGGTACGCCAGCTGTCAACAATGCCCCATTGTGCTTTATTAACCGTTTCATAACGGAATTGTTTTCATTGCAAACAAGTGAACTGTGGAGTGCACAGACAAATAAACAGCAACCGGTGAGTAAAGTGAGCAGCACCACTCCACCCATCTCTGAAATGGAGCAATGAAACAGGGGCATGGCATTCACAAACCGGCACAGGAGTACGCAACAATTGAATTTGCACCAAATGGCATTGGTTATAATCTCCCAAAATGTGCACCTGCAGTACAAAAACTGAGCGATAAAGCCTTACTAGTGCCACTAAAAATATAAATCTGGCATATTACATGAAAATCCAGAAGAGGAAAAAACCTGAACATCTGACAGAGACTGACTGAGCCCCTTCCTTGCTTTAGCACCGGTCTGCTGCTGGCCAAGGACTGGGACTAGCGCCGCCTGTGCTGTGCCGAGCTGTTGCTGCTCCAGCAATTCTTTTACAGTACTCTATTAAACGCAAATATTTTGTGAGTGGATGATTTGTTAAAAGTAATTTCAACAGAATGCATTTAAAGATAATTGACGACACTACATATCTGCAGCAACTCAAGTCAATTTAATCCATTCAACTCAAAGTCCAAAATCCACCTCAAAGAGCTCTCAATAGAAATCAATATGAAGACTGTCATCTGTTTTGTCGAAATAGGGCTGGGCAATAACCCAATATGTACATTTCCTTTTTGCTTGAACTTTATCATAACAGTACAATTGAATAATGTTCTCATCTTATGTATTGTTCAAATGAATGATTACAAGAAAATAGTTGAAAGTGTGCTTTTGAAGTAATTCACAACAGTGAAACAGTTCATTGCATTCAAATCTTGAATATAGTTAATATACTTCAGAAAACTTCTCTCTCACTTATGCTGAATAATGATAATACAGTGATACTCCAATTAATAATAATAATAATAATAATAATAATGATAATAATACATAGTCATTACAAGGAAGTTTGTTTAATTCAATATATCGAACAAAGTTGATGTAGTTAGTGGCTGATGACATGTCAACACTGTTATATTTCACAGAAAATGCTGATAAAGAATACATCTTGCTAGCTTTAACTTTGACTTTTTTTGTAATTCATCCCAACCTAACAGCCCTCAGGATGAAGATGCTGGACTAAATAAAAAGGAGAACTGTGGGTGCACAGCTTTTATACGTCTCAAGTGTGAACGTATACATGCCCACCATGTGCGCCGGGATGAACCCAAAAGCAACAGCTCTTTGCTCCGCTTATACTAATAAACTCTGGAGTTACAACACGGGACTGACTAACTTTAGCCTGCAGGTGACAAAGTGAAATAAACACCAAGAGTGGGGGCACAGACTTGGACATAACACCGACATTAGGCTTACGGTACATATAACTTACACATGAATGTAGAAGTGTCCTAAAATGAAGCGGAAAGTAGGTGAGGTTTAATAATGCCTTGACCACCTGTTGGTTGTTTCAGTAGCATTCGTTGTCTTTCTTTTACTTGCATCAATGAAAATACACTTTCATGACAACCTTGAATAAAATGGAAATATGGCACTTGACAAAACACTATCCCTCCAGTTTGGATCCTAATCCTAATCATGTCCTAATTATGAACCTGATGTGCATCTTATCAACCTAGATCACAAGCCTCAGCGATCGTTCATATTATATTAATTATCAGCATGAGCAATTCGATAATAGGATGACTGAAGTGATCTTGGTTCATTTCAGAATGGTTAAAGATTTAATTTGCTCCATATTAGCTAATAGCCTTACCTTGCATTAATAGATCATATTGATTTACATAGAGGGCAAAAGTTCATATAGGAAACAGCAGCTTGATAAAATGATCTTAACTGAAGGTCAATTAATTCGCTTTGTTTTTTTCACTTCTGTGGAATGAGTTTGGTCGGTTGTCATCGTGTAGCACTGAGATGTCATTTCACAAAAGTAGTTTTAGAGTTTTTTTTAAATTGAACCATCTGGCAGCATCTATAATTTGTGTAAATGACTGATCAGTAACAACCAAATTATTCTTGATTTGGTCTAATGACTAATGATTGCTGGCTTTCACGACTCTGTTTTGGAACAAAAACTCAAGAACTACATTTGCAGGACAATAAATTATTGATATGCACCCAATCGATAATTGCATATAGCCAATCTAAGATTATCACTATTTCCAACTAAAGAGTGTGTAAGTGTTCCTTTGGGGCATCAGCTGTAGCATTTCAAACACTGCGTGAACTGCCAAGCTGCAGATAAACTAATGAACATAAAATTGATTCTGTAGAGCAAATATCAGACGTATAACAAGACAGCCAGCAAAGCAGTTTGTGTTTATGGGTTTGGCATTTATTCATTTTGGGATCCACACAAAAGTACTTGAGCTTGCAGAAATGCTACAGCTTCAGCTGGCACCAATGTCGCACTGACAGGTGGTGACCATGCAGTTGCCAATAAAGTTCACTGCAACTATTTTGCTGAAAATAGAGAATAGGAAAATAACAATAACAATTAACATTTTTTTCACAAGAAAACAAATCTTGAACTAGTCCAGGCATGTAGAGGAAGCCAAACCCAACAATATCACATTTATATTTGTAAATCAAAAACTATAATAGTCTTATTTGGTGTTTGTGTATATGCAATTTTAACAAAGATGATTAGCTGCAGTCTTTTATAGACAGACACATCTGCTGAAAATAGCCCACATCTGCCGTTTTTTGTGGCTATGACCAATTACTGCCTCGAGGTCAAAAGCTGCCCACAATTTGATTCACCACACTTCAAATAACATGAATTCATTGAAACGATTAACAGAAAGTGGGGCCCAAAACACACACTAGATTGAACCACAAGGTGGTGCGAAAAATGTGCTCCAATGTTTCCCAAACCATCCTCTCACTCCATCTCATTACAAAACAGCACGTTCAGTTATCCCGTCCTTGTTTCCTTTTAATGACGGCCTAATGAAATAAAAATAAAATCCAATTAGTAAAAGTCAAAACTGAACGACTGTGAGGTGTTAAATCAACACTTAACCACAACGGCAATCGATGACTCCCCTTAATGAGTGTAGACTTTATCTGTATCACTCCACTTAAAAGAACCCTTTATCACTGTAAGTAGTCCCATCATTCGTCATGACAGAAACGTCCTCGGCCTCCGACCGATGAATGATTTAAAGCCCTGACAGAGAGCTCTGATCCGAGTCTCTGCTGCACGAGCACAACCTCTTCCGTTCATGCCCGACATGCAACAATTAGGCTGCGGACGGAGTTTGCCAACGCAACTGGCGAATCCAACCGGTGTGTGCAGTCCGCACCAGAGACCAGTTAAACCCGTTCATCAGCGAGCAGATAACCAGCGTCTGAACTTCTGCTGCACAGGGAAGCGTGCAGCCACGGAGCCTCTCGCTTCAGCAACATGGTATTAAATCCCTTAAGCATTCAATAGGCTCTTCAGTGGATTGCGCATTTTGACTTGAACAACTTGTCTTACCTGGTCAGCCAATCTTGTCCAGTTCTGAAATAAAAACGCTCTGTTCGGCTCTGGTTTTGCTTTGGATGTGTCGCTTTGCCAGAAACGCGTTATTGCGATATGTAAGTCAAAGCCCCCCCCGGCATAGTTCTGTGGATGTGGTTCCGCGCCTCCCTCCACACACCGAGACTCATTGGGCAGATACGCGGGCAGAGGAAGCGCGTTACCGATCACGTCAGCAGCAGTCCACTTCAATTTGATCTCCAGATGACCAAATCCTGTTCCCGTTTCATGGGACAACGGAGCTCGCGGTGAATCAAAAAAAAAAAAAGCATCCACGTCCCAAACATTTGGAAAATGGATTACCCCCTCCCCAAATAAAAGCAGTCCTTGTCACACCGGCGAAGAGTTGTATGGTTTCTTGTTTTAGTCTCGACCACTTACGTTGCTTAAAAAGCTGACAGGCCTACTGGGAGGTCTATATATAGTGAGAGGCTTATTTAAACGGTGCCGGTGATGCTGCGTATCCTGCATCCCACTAACCGGAGAGGAGAGCCCAAACGCGTAGTGCTGCGCGTGCTCCCACAAAGCAACCCGACCCGAGAAACACGTACAACAACTAAACAACTAAAACCTTTCACATCTTTGAGTTGTAGATGTATTCCTGTGCAATCAGTCTGTATCCACTGCGGTCCGGGTGGAGAGATGCGGAGCAGAGTGAGGCGCAGGCGAAGTCTCGTCCTCCCTTTTTCTTGCGCGCACACACACACACACACACACACACACACACACACACACACACACACACACACACACACACACGCACACACACACACACACACACACACACACACACACACACACACACACACACACACACACACACACACACACACACACACACACACACACACACACACACACACACACACCGGCAGGAGGGATTTCTTTGGTTGGTGCCTTCCTGACAACCGACCAGACTCGAACGGGGAGCGTCACGAAGTGCTCAACGTGTGGAAGCAGCCAGCACGGAGAATCTAACAAGAAAACGGAGATCTTCACGGTTATGGCTGCATACTCGGGAGGGTTCAGCAGTGGTAATTGGATAGTAATATGAGATCAATACTTCTTCTTTTTTTTTTATCATGATGCAAAACAATCGCTACAATAAGTGTATTGTCATCCTATACCGTTGTGGTGCACCCAAGGTGACAATTCAAACATATATTTTGTTTGTACATCTTGTCCAACTCAGTCCACTGGGAACACAGCAGCAACAGTTGGAGGGCAACGACAGGTGCTCCCTTCGGAACAGGTGTAAAGTACAACACACCAGTCTCTACTGACCTCATCACCAGTCAACAAACAGCCTTGTCAAAATCTGTGGGGAGCCAACGGGTCAGCAGTAAGGTGACACTGCTGCTCGGTCAAATCCTTTGACTGGTTGGTTGTTGGTTAAGTATTTTGTCCACACATTGCCTGCACTCTTCAGGACACCAGAGCGGCCACCAGTTCGTTGTGCAGTGGGTGAGCTGCAACTACAAAAGAGAGGGACGTCCACTTTGTGACAAGCGGATGAATGACATGTAATAAAAGGGGAAGGCCGATGGAACTGGACGTCTGAGAATGATGTTTTGACTTTCACTCAGTGCACCCACCTTGTGTGTCTTTTCAGAGGCTCCAGAGAGACACAGGGGAGCAGCCTATCCACATGCAGCCATATATTGCTCAAAAGAGAATTCTTCTGAAAATTGAAGCGTTGCATCACGTACACGCAGGATGGGAGGAAAATAAGTTAAAGGGATTTAAAGATTATTTTCTCTGTGTTTTTTGTTGTTGTATTGCTCTTAGATCACAACTACACAAGGACTTCTTCATTCCTTAGAAATCCCCTGGGGCAGCAGGTTATCCACAGGAGTGTTTCGATGTACCCTCAGGAAAAATAGTGAATGACTGAATTGCACGGTTGTATGCACAAACACGGATTAGATCTTCCATATCCTGCAGTGCATTATCACTGATGAAATTTGCATACAATACAGTCAGCTGTGTGTTGAGTATTTTATGACCAATTATTGATCAAATATGAAATCAGCATGCTTCAAGTGAGACTCAATGAAGTGGTGCCCATAATCAACATTCCATTAGATGTGGTCTGAATGGAAACATATTGGGATATGTGTGTTTGGTAATGCAGGACGAGAGTGATATTAATTTTTCATAAGCCCTCTAAGGAAATACATAAGGCTATATGTCGAATATGTAATTGGCTATTTGCTATTCTCCAAACGTATTGGCTAAATGCCTGAGATAAATAGGTGGATTTCACCTTGAAGTTTTGAACAACTATTGCTTAAGGGGCTGCGTGACCGTTACTGGGTTGGGAAGGGGTCTACAAGCAGCCTTCCCCAGCTGCTATCCTCTATATGGTCAATCACAAAAAGGCAAATACTTTGAGTCACTGACAAATATATTAAAAAAAAAGATAAAGAACATCCCCTGCACTCCCGAAACATTGTTATATATTTTACCTTATATCATATAACAAATCAAAAGCATAACTTCTGTTCTCATTCCCACCCCCTGATAATTTGCACACAGTCCCTAAGTAGAAGTAAATATAACAAGTAAAGTATGTTTTACAGAACAAATGGTTAGATTATGTTTCCTGTGAAATGACAAAAATAATCAGACGCCTAGAGACAGAGAATCAAATAATAAAATATGTGCATGAAAACAAATAATTAATTAAAGGGCCAGTGTGTAGGATTTCAGGGGATCTAATTGCATAAAAGCAATATATTATTCATAACCTTTTTATAGTGTATAATCACCTGAAACTGAGAATCGTGAGTCCATGTCTTCAGAGTCCATGTTGCACCACCATGTTTCTACAGAACGGACAAACCAAATACTGGCTCTAGAGAGGACATCAAGAGAGGATATCTCTAGAGAGGACATCTCAAGAGAGGACATCAAGAGAGGACATCAAGAGAGGATATCTCTAGAGAGGACATCTCAAGAGAGGACATCAAGAGAGGACATCAAGAGAGGATATCTCTAGAGAGGACATCTCTAGAGAGGACATTAAGAGAGGACATCAAGAGAGGACATTAAGAGATGATATCTCTAGAGAGGACATCTCTAGAGAGGACATTAAGAGAGGACATTAAGAAATGATATCTCTAGAGAGGACATCTCTAGAGAGGACATTAAGAGAGGATATCTCTAGAGATGACATCTCTAGAGAGGACATTAAGAGAGGACATTAAGAGAGGAGAGGACATCAAGAGAGGATATCTCTAGAGAGGACATTAAGAGAGGACACCTCAAAAGAGGACATCTCAAGAGAGAACATCAAGAGAGGACATTAAGAGAGGACATTAAGAGAGGACATTAAGAGAGGACATCAAGAGAAGACATTAAGAGAGAGGACATTAAGAGAGGACATCAAGAGAGAACCTCAAGAGAGGACATCAAGAGAGAACATCAAGAGAGAGGACATTAAGAGAGGACATCAAGAGAAGACATTAAGAGAGAGGACATTAAGAGAGGACATCTCAAGAGAGGACATTAAGAGAGGATCTCAAGAGAGGACATCTCACAAGAGGACATTAAGAGAGGACACCTCAAGAGAGGACATTAAGAGAGGACATCTCACGAGAGGACATCAAGAGAGGACATCTCAAGAGAGAACATCAAGAGAGGACATCAAGAGAGGACATCAAGAGAGAACCTCAAGAGAGGACATCAAGAGAGAACCTCAAGAGAGGACATCAAGAGAGAACATCAAGAGAGAACCTCAAGAGAGGACATCAAGAGAGGACATTAAGAGAGGACATCAAGAGAGGACATCAAGAGAGAACCTCAAGAGAGGACATCAAGAGAGGACATTAAGAGAGGACATCAAGAGAGAACCTCAAGAGAGGACATTAAGAGAGAACCTCAAGAGAGGACATCAAGAGAGAACATCAAGAGAGAACCTCAAGAGAGGACATTAAGAGAGGACATCAAGAGAGGACACCTCAAGAGAGGACCTCAAGAGAGGACATTAAGAGAGGACATCAAGAGAGGACATCAAGAGAGGACATCAAGAGAGAACCTCAAGAGAGGACATCAAGAGAGAACCTCAAGAGAGGACATCAAGAGAGAACCTCAAGAGAGGACATCAAGAGAGGACATCAAGAGAGGACACCTCAAGAGAGGACATCAAGAGAAGACACCTCAAGAGAGGACATCAAGAGAGGACACCTCAAGAGAGGACATCAAGAGAGGACATTTCAAGCGTTTCCAGAAGGCTGTCGAAGTTCTCTGACATGCTTGTGAAAGTGACTTGTGACTCTAGTTTCTTCCATAGTAGAGTTATTATGGGAAGGATGGCTTCCAAACGAGGTGACCAGGGGTTACCACAGTTGCACTCGGCAGCTCACGTCCTCGCGGTCTTGGAAAAGGAGGAGTGAGCGGAGTGGTATGCAAGTAGTTGACAATCTGCAACTACACCACACTGCATGCAACCTAATCACTGCCCCTTTAATACAGTGGTGTCATGCGTTCTTGAGAAGAACGTTATTATATCTAAAATAATCAAATAACATTTCTACTTTGGTCTTCGGTCTGTCTGTCATTACTGTAGTACATTACTAACCAGGGGCTGTTTCTTTACAGTCTACCTTCTGAGAATCCGCATGCTGCCCGAGATTATTGAATACTTCTGATTTATGGTTTGGGATGGTCATGATACATTTTATTTGAGGCAGCCTGTTATCTTTGGGATGAACTTCTTCAGGTAACGGAGTGGAAAAAAGGAGGGTGGACAGGAATGCTTTTTAATCTTTCATTGCTCTTTACTTTTGGATCGTTTTTGTATTCAATTCAATTCAGTTTATTTTATATAGCCCAATATCATATTATGTCTCTTTTAATTACTAAAAAACATGTTTTGAAAAAAAAGCTTTGTAAATCTAATTTATTAGTGTTACGTTAATAGCAGTTGTATGGTTTAAAATTCAGTGCTGATGAAGTGCCTATGAAATTGTAACAAAGTACTACATTGAAGTAAGAATAGGTTTAAATAAGAGTCTAGCTGTTGAAAAAATAAACACTGTTTAGATACTGGAACATAGCCACTTTTGTGTGTGGCAGCGGGTCTGGTTTCTCAATATAATTTACACACCATCGCACTCTCCCCATTAGCAGATATAAATTCCTAGATTATTGACACATTTAAAACAGTGAAGTCATTAAATGCACTCTCAGATTTCCCAAAGTTCAGTGCACTGCAGTGATAGAAAGGCCAATGCATTGCTGTCCAAATAGCTACCGAACAGGACTGATCCTCTGAACAGTGTTGGAGCTTAAGAGTTCCTGGGATATGAATGTGCATATCTGATGTGCTATTTCATGCACAGACACAGATGTGTGCATTTCCTGATGTGAAATAGGTTGTTAATGGTCCATGGAAAAAAAACTCCTAACTGAGGCTGAAAACCTGACTTGCGTAACCGGCCCACTGACAGCTGGATAGCATTTTCTGAGAGAGTACAGACAAGTATAGGCCTTACTGAGTGCCATCCAGTATTGGGTTGTAGTTGAACTGTGCAACGAGTCACTGACGCAAGATGGAAAAGCAGCCAAATAAAAATAGACATGTTCATAAATATGCTGCTTTCAAGCCATGTCATCCAAGAGTCTCCCACTATCTCTCAGCCATCTACCATTGGTGAGGCCATGCAAAGAAATCAAGGCATACATACTTTAAACAAACCGTATTTCAACACGAGTCATTCCGTAATTAGGCAGCACGGTGACGCTGCAATAGACATTATTGACACAGCCTTAAATCCCCTGCAACAATGTGTGGGTTGGATGGATGTCAATAAGGCTGCCAATGCTGTAATGGCAGGACAACGGTACAGTCACCTCACTATGATGCGAACAAGGGTGCGTGGTGCAACGTACAATGGAGGACACATTTATCCTCGAGCCAGAGTGGGTGCCTGCCTACTGGCTTATTGATTGAAGGAAGCTAGCAAGGTGCACTAACAGGGAATAACATTCACCGACAAATCAGTACATGGATAGTCAGCAATTTCCCTCGTTAGCAATCAAAGCAATATTCTATTGACAGCCGTGTTGGCATCGTTTCCCTTATTCACTTGTCAACCTGAGGTTATTTTTCTATGAGTAGACTGGTGAGAACTCTGCATTGAACTTTGGAGACCAAAATTATAGATCCCTCATCATTGTGAGTAGATCTGATCTCCAATTATTCAGTCTGATGGTGAGAGTTTAAGGCCCTGTATACTTTTTTTCCCTTCGAATTAGCTTTAAACACCAGTGATGGGAGTCAAACATTAACGCTTAACAGTTTCAAATACGTCACATAAACGATGTTTTCTCATTTCATCTACGCTCCTCTCACTACTTAAGTGGGTGTGGAAAACAGTGACAAACAATTCAGTGCACCAATCAGGATTTAGAAATATCTGAATTAAATTGTGATCATGTTGATGGTGCCAGGCCATTATCAATCAAATGTGATCAAACCACACATACACAGTTCTGATGAAGCAGATGAGCCAAGTGTTTGATTCCCAAACTAAAAATAAACTAGAAAAGGTGCGTCTAGACACATTTCATTCAAAACACAAAAACAAGCGCCAATGTATGAAGGCATTCTGCTCAAATTTCTCGAATGACACATTTCATATTGTCTTGCCAAAATCTAAATTAAACTCACCAAGCGGTGTGCCCGGATAGCAGCGGCAGAGCACTAGTAGTTCTGTTTGCTGATTTCCAAACACACCGTCCAAAACACGTTGGCCAGCGAGTAGCGGCTGACGATCCAAAATAGTATTCAGTGTTACGCAAGATTAGCCACGGACAGACAGATGTGTAATCACTGACAGACGCACGCACACATGCGTGCGACTGATTGCATTATCCTCCTTGCGGAGATAATATTTTTTGTTTTCAAAACTTTTAACAGTTACACATTTCGGAACGAATATTTAATTAAGAGAGAAATACGTCAGATTTGAAACTATGTTTTCAGAGGCTTTAATGCACTGTAAAAGTTTTCAGATGCTATACCGTTGCCCTTTTTGGTGCAAATGAAGTTCATACATGGAGCACCCACTTCTAAGGGATTGTTATGCATCTATCTATGTTGCTATGAAGCCAAGCAACAGTATGCAGCAAGGATGGCAGAACAGCTTTCAATCACAACGCACCTTGTCAGGGGGGATAATAGACATAGCATGTATATCCAATGGCATGGAAACAATTATATGTACATATATGTAAAGCCCTCAATACGCACTGGTGCATGTTCACACATGCATGGAGAGTAAACCTCTTCACCTTGACAGCAGCTTGTATTCGGGATTGATGTACAACTTTCCGCCACGAGTGGTTCAACACCTCCGTTTTCCCTGTGAGCTGCTGCAGTTTCAGACACCGCAAGGCCGGCTGGTAAATATTCATTAGCTATGAATCAGACCACCAATGCTGCAGTACTGCTAGGTCGATGTGTCAGGTTTTGTGGCACTGTGTCTGTGCACGCTCAAACACACACTTCTACCACATCACCTTCCATCCCCAAAGGTCCTCCAGTATTGTGCATTGTGACCAACCGGCACTGTTCATTTTGCATCAGCTAACAGGATAGATCCCCGTCCTCCCTCACACCGACAGCAGGCTAATGGCGCTGGCTTTCTTCCAGTGGCTAGAGAGAGCTAGGAAGGCATAACATGATGGATGAGAGAAAAAGAGAGTGGGTAAGAAGGAATAAAGCAGCGACGAGTACATTGACATGAATCTGGAGAAGTGACTACTCTTTTTCCATGTTTGTGTCACAGCTAAGACAATAAATGTATGCAACCGTTTTGAAAGCAATCACACAATTAGATGTCGAATTGGATGCGAGATGTTGAGAATGATGAGTGCCTGATGGGGAAACCCGGGGTAACGTGCAAACCATTACACAGTCAACGGAAGAGCAATATTACACTCAGCCAAGGAGATTGGACAGTTAAGCGTTTCCCTTACCCATTCCCAGGCAGGAGAAATGAGCAATGAGGACAGGTGGGAGTGTTTAAGTGACGGTAATAGTTTGAGGAAGTACTCAAATCACTGCTTGTGATGCATCTGGCTGGCAAGTCGGAGGCTATACTTGAATTGGTACGTAAACATAAAAACTCTCAGAACTGATCTTGTGAATGATCAAATACTGATCTCAGGAATGGGCATGCTTCAATAGTTGCACTATCTTCCAATCACTGAGACGTAGCATACATCGCCTTAGCCGCCCTTTCAGGAATAAATCATCTGTTGGGTGATGACTCACAAAAAGTGCATCTTGAACACACGCACACACACACACACACACGCACACACACACTTTCCGTTCAGGCACAATCCTGTTGTGTCAATCACCAGCCCTGACTTTATTAGGGGTTAAATAGCTCAGATCACAATTTGCCCTCCCTCTAGAATTGACTACATGTTGGCAGGGTACATCTTTGTAATCAGGTGACTGGCACACTGGGGGCTGTCAGTGACTGACCTCTACAAGCATGGGGAATGAAAGACCATTCCAGATCAGATTTTACCGAAATAAGCTGTCTCCAGATCAATCAAAATTAAGTTTTGAGAGGCAGGAGCCCCTTTTATCCCGTTTTCAAGATATTAATGCAGGCCCTCTCTCTGGGCCACCTCTTAAACCTCTGGGGTCCATGGTCTTTTTCTCGATTTTATATTAATTTCTCAAATTCACTTATTAAAAAGGCACATGCATTTGATACAAACCCATAGGTTCAAAAAGGTTGTGTAATATATGAATAAAATAGTAGATACAAGTAATAAATGTCTAAAACCACATTTTGTAATACCGTCTTTTGAGTAAAAGTGTTGTCTGTCACTCTACTTTCACCAAATGTGAGAGGGACTGAGATACAATGGGACTGAGAAATGACTTCATACTATAGATCAAGCATCATGGCATGTATTGCATATGAAAAATGAACATTACAACCGTTTTTGTTTTCAAAGAAAATATTTACTATATATTTATATTTTCAAAAACAGTTTTCCAAACAAGAAGAGAATATATCCTATATATAAAAACAAACTATTTACTGACTGAAAACTGCCTAAGGTTGGCGTGTCCTTAGTGATTTCCTAAGTGTTCAAGGGTCCAAGTTCTTGGCTCGATGTGTGAATCACTTCCGATCTCGTGAGAAGAAGGACACAGAAGTAGAACGTCTACAGATTACGGCAACATCCGAACCATATTTATGTGCTGTTTTATCGTGGAGATATGAATACAACCGTCGCGTAAACACCGTAGGATGCGCCGGCACGTCCATGGACTCCAAAGGGTTAATAGGTTCCTTTCCCTGTCTTAACCTCCCTCTGCCAAATAGTGCCCTTCTGAACCAGTTTAGCGAGATTAGCAGGGTCCTTGACTCGAGTCATACTCTGAAGAACCCTTGGGTGACCTTCTGCTCTAGTAGGTCTTGAGAGACAGTTGACCTTCAGGCCTTACAAGGGATTAATAGTGTCCACTGAATTTGTGCCCTTTTCAAAAGCCAGCAGGATGCTATCAGATGAGTTGAAGTGGACGGCAGGAGATACTCCACTAGTTTAAGGCTTGTGGAGACACGACTTGTTTGGTTGTTATTCTCTTTCTTTGCTCACTCTTAGCTTTTTTCTTTTTAAAGTGAATTCATTCCTCCATGATGCGATGCTGACATTAATTAGCATTGGAGCATTATTAATCAGGTAGATTAAAATCACCTGACCCCAGCTTGGTCTCAGCATCTATTCAGGACTTTCCCCGACAGCCGTGCATTACAGATTCTTATCCAATATTGAGATGCAGCTGGCGCTATGAAAGCTGAGAGAGGTGACTCTAGCCCTTCCCTCCCAACAACACCTCAATGGATACCAGACACACTGCTGCAACACCTCGAATGCACACTGTTTAAATTCTAAAGATGTTTCCAA
The DNA here is from genome assembly GCF_009769545.1 of Cyclopterus lumpus. Classification (NCBI taxonomy): domain Eukaryota; kingdom Metazoa; phylum Chordata; class Actinopteri; order Perciformes; family Cyclopteridae; genus Cyclopterus; species Cyclopterus lumpus. The sequence goes on from NC_046978.1 coordinate 3,739,531, forward strand.
TTGTTGTAACAGTTTTTATTTATTTTTAAAAACAGTGAACAATGGTCTATTTTTATTTATCTTGAAAGCTGAAATGAAATTAGAGTAAGAGCTCTAATTCTTTGTGGCCTCTTAGAAATAAGACGGTGGTCCTCGGGGCGGGGAAAAAAAGTAAATTTTGCTCCATTGCATCTCCAGGTTGACACTCCCTCCCTCCCCTCCCCCCCCCCCCCCCCCTCCCCCCTTCTTTTAAATACACTGTTTACAAATACTGTCAATGTAGAACAACCCCATTCAGCTTCAAAGCTCATGATAATTCATGCTCATGCTTAAAACATAAACCGAGCCAGCGGTGGGGCATCAGTGTGACTCATAAGAGGACAGAATGTTGTAATGATGGACGTGGGCTTTAAAGAACACTGCAAAACCGGTTCATACTGCACATGCTCCACAAAAATTAACAAACAATTAAGGAAGCTATGTATGCTCCACGTAAGAAAGGAAGACTTCCTAGATGATTCAGTAAGTCAGGACTGTGGTTGAATTGTGGGGGGCGGTTCAACAAATATCTAATCTTTCAGGCACCATTCATCATCAGGTAGTTAAATCTAATGTGAGCCGTAACACACCAGCAGCTGCTTGAAACTGTATTGGAGTGGTTGGATGTATACTGGCATGGCGGCTTAGTCAGCTTGACAGTGTAGTAACGAATAGTGACAAAACACACAGTGGAGCAGGTCAGGTACAGAAACCATCAAAGAGACCATTGATGTTTTGGACTGGGCCGGAACAAATGCCTGCAAACTGATTATGAACTACGCTTGAATGAAAAGCAATGCAAAACTCGTATACATACACGCGCAACTTCCCGGACAGCGGGGGGAGGTGTGAGGCTTTCTCTGAACACGACACTACCTGCTGGTCCGCAACCAGGAAACGAGACAACCACGCTTCAACCACACAGCAGAACAGCCGAGCCCCAGTAATTAGGGCGCCGCTGTTTAATTAAATCCACCTGGTGACAAGTTAGCGGACAGGAGTGGAGGTGGTGACCTATTCCACTATCCGCTTAGGATGCCAGACACGTAGCTACTGTGCCCCATTGCTAGATCAGATGCAGTATGCCAACAATACAAGGATAAAGGCTGGGACATGTTCCCGAGCTGTAATGTTGGAGGGTGACAGCAGACAGCGCTAGAAATGGAGGGCGCTCTTTGGGTGCTCTAGGACAATTGCAAGTCTCACCCATGTCGTATGTTTTTATGACACCCTCCCTGCGGACGCTTCGGTGAAACAAATCAATCACCCTCATGTTCTATAATCGTGTGCCAAGTGCCAGCTAGACCTTTGGGCAAGTGCAGACCAGATTTTGACTGCGTATGTAGTTGAGCCCAGTGCTAAGACTCGTGCCATCTCCACATTTATCTCTCCTTGTCGCACCACCGTCCTTTTCTGGCTATGTTGACCCACAATCCTCTGCAATGTGAAGAATTATAGTAGTATCCAATCGGATGCATATGGCATGCAACAAACAGCATGTGCTTTCTAAGGGTATCGGCAGTATGTACAAAAACAAAACAAAAGTATGCTATTTTGAACGCTGTGCTAATCGGCTACATAGTCCTCCATTCTGGTTGTACAACATGCCATTAGCGACTAACACAATGTAGCTCTTTGGGGTATATGTTGCTCTATATTTATTTCTCCAGAAGCTAAAATGGATCCATTCATGTAAACATTATACATTTTACTTTAAAAGAATAGTTTGACACTTTCCCTATTAATTTTCAGATGAGCGGATTGATACGCAGCAGAGGAGTGTCGTATGAGTACAGATTGTAAAGCCCTCTGAGGCAAATTATTGATTTGGGGCTATAGAATCGGCAGGAAAGCAAATGCATGTTGGACTATTCCTCTGATGGTTAAAAGACAGATGCATTCTACTGTGTTCTTTTTTGTGTAGATTGTGGCCGTCACATATTAAGGATGATGAATAACTAATCAATTTCTATTCTCGACCAAATCCAGCATCTGGAGGAGCGAGGCAGTCACCATTCATCGCTGTCAAATAGAAATGAAGACCCATCACGTGCCCAGAGGACAACACAGAGCAGCTGACTCCAGCCATATGTCTATCAACCAACACTTTAAATATTTCGCTTTGTTTTTATTTCTGATTATGTTGGCAACCTTGCAAGTCGGAAGCACCAGCTGTGTACCTTGCCGGCGCTGGTCACCGAAATCAGCAAAAGTACACGTGCCAAAAAGTGCCATCAATTTCTGCTGCGGCTCTGAGCGACGTTAAGCTCGTTCCCAGGTCCCGGCTCAGCACCTCTCTTTGGTTTATCTTTCACAGCAGCCTGAACCTGCCAGCCAAATGTCGGCCCAGAGCTTTTCAACCAGATACTCCATCAAAGTGCGCCGTGGTATTTGGACAGGGTTAACACCAAGCCACGCCACAGGTGCCTATTTGGTTGATTATCAAGGGTCTCACAGAGTAGGCTCACGTATCCTTTCTTGTTGGGCGGCATAATGACTCTGAGCCCTTTCAGCAGCCCATATGTTAGCATATTCATCTCATTCCAAGGAGTCCGTTCATTCATCTCTCAGCTGCGGCCAACACATCCTCTCCACATCTCATTGTTGTGCTTGGGACAGTGATTGCTCCATGGAGGCCATGGATTAATCAGACTGTGGAGAGCGCATTGATCTTCAGTCCAATCTATCAGATATTGGATGCTGCTCGATGGGCGGGGAGAAGTGCAGCATGAAAATCAATCCCATAAGGTCAAGGGTTCCACTTTGGGAAGCAGGTTATAATTGAGGTGACTGTTACATATGTCTTGATTTAGTATGACATGGATTTGACGGCTCAACCTGATTTTATAAGCAGGCTTTTAAAAAAGAGATTTAGGAGGGGGAAAAAAATGGAAATACTTAAATTTCTTATATATATATATATATCCATAAATATATAAATAATTGTAAATTATTGTAGGGAGAGAAAAACAACCAAACCTTTTCTTTCTCCCACCAAAAAAGAATATAGCCACAGCCATAAATCACCATCTTATTGCACCGTAAAACTACCCTACTGGGCCTCTGCTAGAAAAGTAACGGAAGATATAACTAATTATTTTGTTGACTGATCTTAAGATGGACCTCACACAATCGGGCCTATCCCATGGGTGATTGACCGCGTATTGGTAAGAGCAGCAGCTCAGGATGCTGCGCGTGTGCAGGCGGCTGCACACACTGATGAATATTGATAAAAGCGCACTCCACCAAACCCGTAAACTGAGGCGCGCAGAATAGAGAACGAGGCCCATTCTGGTCGTGATTTACGGAGTGACAACATGAAGTTTTAACATGGGTAGTGATACTGAACACCTCTCTGTGTGAACACCACCATGCAGGAGAAGGCAGTCATGCAGCAACATAGTTTGTTTAAATGCTATGTGGCTGCTCTGTAAATCTATAGGACCTGAAACATCAGAATGGTAATAGATGCACGTGTAATGCATTAGCATATTGATGAGAAACTCTTTTGGCACAGTTACATGCACACATGTGAATGTTGTTCAGAATATGATGATTGCAAAGCTGTTTTGGGAGATGTGGATGAAAAAGCCCACATTCTCCAGAAAATTCTCCATGTTTGTTTACCGTCACAGGTGAGTTATTTAGTCAAGCATCCTTATCTTGGAATTAAGCCCCATGGCAACAACCATAATGATGCGCTCCACCTTAAATCACCTGCAACAGTTCTTTGTGGCACGCAGCATCAGGTAAACACATCAAATCCTCAACTTAATTTTCAGCCTCATCCTAAATGTATGCAAATTAGTATCTGAAAAAAAAATATGTGAATAAATGTTTTCAAACTATATTTAAATGACAACCTTTTGGGTGAAAGTAAGACATCAACAATGGAAATCTTTGCTCTTGGTTGAAGGATAAAGCTTCATTTCCCAGCCTGACTCACAGCACTGTTGCACAGCAGAGGGAGGAAGAGGAGAAGAGCTCGTCTCATCAAACTATCCTCCTGAAAGGTGACGTGACCGACACACCTCTGCCTCTCCAATTAGCTCGGTGACAGGTTCTTGTGGAGAAATGAGACAATTACCATCTCTTCTCCCTCTGTCCATCTTCCTTTTGACTTTATCACATTCTGTCCCTCTTCTCTTATATTGCTTAGTTACCGCCCCCCCACACACACAATTTTCCCATTAATGCCGTGTCTGGCTTCTCAAAACTTTCTCTCTCCTCCCGGTTTCCCTGCAGCATGCATACAGTCGGGGTGATGAGGAAAAGAGGGAGCATGTCACGCAGACTGAGGCGTCCTCCTGCTTTTCCACACAACAAGCTAAATCCCTGCCAGGCGTAACACTGATGTGACTCCACTAATGTAGGGAGCAGAAGGTCCTCTGTGGTTTCCTCTTGACCACACCTTTGTCGCATTATGGTTGCAAACGATACATTCCTCTCTATTTATTTGTCAGACACGAAAGTCAAATGTATCTGGAAAGTCGAGAGGTACCCTGGGTTATTTAAAACACTGATGTCACTGCAGGTTTCAGGGTGGGTCTTCTTGACTAGATGTTTAATGGTGTAAGTTTGCCACCTGCTGGTTATGATAATTTTCCGGTGTCCTTGATCAAACCTCTTTTGATTCCTTTAAAAATACACCAAATGTCAACTAAAAAGCATTTCATTCCGTTAAGGTCAAAAGGAATTTCTAGACTATATAGACTATGGATTAAGAGGATCAAATTAAAATGCTCCAAAATGTCCATCATTCAGTTTTGGTTACTAACAACAAGATGATCATCTTTCACAGCCCTGTATCCATTAACAATACACATAATCTCTGCCAGCTGCAATACAACATGCAGCAACACATTACGGTCCATCTGAATGCACCGGCATATTATTCAATACCTCATTCACCTGCAAAGTACTGCATACACCTCCACACCATAAGCTCAAATTGGAATTCCAGCCATCTTTTTATTTGACTTTTTAGTCAAATTATCTTTGTGGACCTAGCAACTAAAAAGGACTATGGACCCCTTATCTGTAGCATTGTACACATCAGAAGATTTGACAGGGGAAGTTCTAAAACCATATTAAAAACATAAGAGAAACTTGTAACCATAAATAAAATGTTTTTTGGCCACAGTCAACAGCTGTTTTCATTGAAAAAGCCCCGATAACCACCCAGAGAGACAATAACTGCCGAACACCAAACTGCAGACGAATGTAGCAACTAGCTGGTAAACAGAGAAGTTAAAGAGCCAGATGTTTTCCTCAGTTAACGGTTTGTGAAGACCAAAGAAAACGAATGAATATGGAACTTGCATTCACCAGTTGGACCTAAACATGACTAAACTAATGATGTTGCGCTGTGTATTAAAGATGTGTATTAGTGCAACTTTTTGCTAAACATGGTCACTACAAGGTGACAGTTTTGTTCTCAGTTTCCCTCCAGCTTCTCCCAAGTGGCTAATGTAAAAACCCTTATTTTAGGTTTAAATAAAAAGCGCGTACTCAAGTTATATTTAGCTGAATTAATGAATTGTGATCTATGACACCCTGTAAAAAGGGATTTTATCAGGAGAGATTGTTAACAATACATCTTACATGAGGATGCATGGAGGGGACATCAGCAGGGAAGATAACGAGCACATGATGAGATCCTGACATCTGAGAAATGTATACTATCAGATACAAGAGTTCAGTACATGCAGGACAGATATATGACCAGTGAACATAGTTAGGTTTAAATATGACATATTTTACTGAAGAGTTCAAGGATAGGCTTTTGCATGACATCATGACCAATGCTAAGCTGTCCTTGATCTTTCTCATGTTTTAAGTGAAAAAATAGTCTTTAATCATGTCTCCATTTCTGAAACGGTAAAATGTGATTGTGACTTTTCATGAAATTCATTTCACATCAGGTGCACATAAAAGGTTAAATGGGGAAAAAAACGCAAGGTTTTCCTTTTTGAATGTGTCATTGCACCATTTATTTATTAAAGTTATGCATAACCTTCCAACTTGATCATTGTACATATGTTGAACTTCATGACATTATTAGAATATCAGGCAGTCGGATCAGCATTGCTGTGAAAGCAGAAAGAAGCAGCATTTCTGTCAGGAGCCGATACAGAAAGAGCATGAGCGCTCCTTGTAGATGAGTTGTAGAGGAACGGGGCGAGTTACCCAAATGCAAATGAAGAAGCATGACATATAGAGTGTGGTAGGGGATAAGATAAATAAGCATGAAAGACACTGGGGCTGTGAGGGAAAGGAGAAAGCTGACACCCGGAAGTGTTCACAGGAAAAAGAAGTGGGGAGGGAGGGGCACACGCATAGGAGTAGAGGAGCAGCCGAGAGGCAGAACACCCCTCACAGTGAGGAGGAGGAGGAGGAGGAAGAAAGACGCAGCACGAAAATGCAACAAGACCAGATCAGAGCCTTCAGACTCTTCATTCTAGTTAACACCACACTAGAATGTATCTGAAATTCTAGACGTTAGCACATTTCAAGAGTTTTTAACCCAATGGGATCTAGCCATCACCAGTGCACGCCTGGCCTCTATCAGTCTGGATATATCCTGCCGTTTCCTCGGGGTACGCGACACTAGCGTGCTTGTATGCGAGCGTGCACCCAACACTCACACTAACCCTGATTGACTGAAACAGGAAAAGCAGCCAAAACGCTAACACCATGGCCAAAAGCATGCAAGCAATGTTGGAAACACTTTTCTTTTTTTCTTTTTTTTTAAATGAAAAGAAAGAAAATAAATACATCTTGGGATAAAAAAAATCTTAATACATTATCTTAAAATTTTCCTTTTCTTGTTTTGTGTTTCTCAGAGAGATATATATATATATATATATATATATATATATATATATATATATATTCTAAACACACATCTTTGTACATTTTGGTATAAGTTCTCTTTCTTGCAGGGAGATCCGGGGAAAATGGGTGTCATATGGTAGAGGGGTGAGGTTTTTGGGGCAATCCCACTTTCCTGATTGCCTTGTGCTGATATGGGGGGATGCGGCATCACAAAGATGACTCCACCCTTCAAACGTTTCTGCTCACTCAGTCTCTCATTCTCTGTGGCAACCGTGGGCGAGGGTGAAGTAAAACAAGGGGCTCAGCAGTGAGAGGGGAAGCTTATAGGATGTCCAGAAAGTCCAGGACACAAGTAGGAACAGACCACAAATCGGTACTTCCTCTTTGGGACCAGAGCTAAAAGCTGCGGTACTGTTTTCCACTATCTTTTATCTGGAAAATAATTGAGATGCAGGATTAGAAAAAAGGACAGATGAAGGTTGTGATTTATAATAATAATGAATATGTTGACACTGAACATGAATTGAGATACCTTTGTTTCCATCCGTGTCTGCTGCTGACCTCTCTGGCCTTTGGCGTATTATATTATTGTACTTGGCCTCAACCTCCTGAGAGAAACAAACAATTCACGGTCAGATCAGGAATACTAATGACCACAATGTTCAAACATCTTACTGTTTAATACAAATGTGTGTTGCCGAGCTGGCTGACTGTTTGATACCTTCAGATAGTTGAGGTTGGCCTGAAGGTTTCTAAGGTGAGACAAGACCTGTCTGCTGAAAGAGGAGAGGCTGCCAGCCTGTGACGTTGAAGAAAACCGCAAGTTGATTCCAGAGTCAGCAGCACAGCCCTGTGAGGATCTCAGCTGCTTTCCTGTGGTTGATGCCAATATGTCATCATCTGTGCTGCTCTCCCCTGGGCCACCATAACCCTCCAGAACTAGATACCCTGCTGATAGAACCAGATTATGAGATTTAGTACCACTATTGCAGGATCAAGGAGAGACAGAGAGCCCTGAGAAAGCTGCATCCTACAATGACAAGTGTAAGAAGCATTTATCTCTGAGTACAATTTATTTAAAGCTCAATTTAAATGTATAAATAATAACAGCTAAACTGTCCAGGCTCACCATAATCTTCAGGAGAATCAAAGAAGCCTGTGTCCCCAGAGCCCAGGTCCTGAGTTGGGTCCTCTATCTGGGAGCTGTTCTTCTCTGAGCCATTGTGGACCATCACCCGAGCGCGGCTGTCTACAGGTGTACGCAGAGAGGTGGTCCTGAGGAGACGTACGCCCGTGGAGCGTTTGGTTTGCTCTAAAGCCTCCTGGGACATCAGCTGGGTCACCAACACCTGCTTCAATGCTGCCACTGAGGGAACAATGTGGAAAAGGGGTTATGAAATCTACATATAATGTCTTTGTGCAGCTGACTTATTGAGCCGATTTCATTTGGAGTCATCTGTTCTGTGTGCTTACATGTTTTCAGTGCTTCGTCTGCTCTGGAGGGAAACATGTTAAACGAGTCTCCTCCTTTGCCATCTTTAGCCGCTTGATAAGGAAGCTCTGGGTCCACAAAACCTTCCTCCTCCTCTTCCTCTGTCTTTATTCCCTCAAATGGATTATTACTTGGTAGAGAACTCTGCGTCACACTTCTAGGGGCTGGACTGCTCTCTTTATCTGAGGAGATTGTAATTTGATCAGGATTATCTGCACAGTCGACGAGGATAGAATATGTAAAGCAGTACAAATGAAAACATGTTTCTCCAGCTACCTGTGGACTGGGTGCTGCCGGTGGATGTGCGGTCTGGGTCTCGACTCAACCTGGAAACACCTGCTGTAATGATCTCCACCCCGTCTCTCTCCCCACTGACACACACATGCAATATCTTATGTAAATAGCGAGCTCAAAGCCTGACACAATCTGATTGGATCATATTAGAAAGACGATAAAACATACTCGGCCTGAGGTAATGGTATGACGCTGTGAGGTTTGACTTTCATGGCATCGGCTCTCTGAGTGATTAGACGCTGCCACCTTGTGCAAGGGAGAGAAAAAACAGTAATTAGCCTATTGAACAACTAGAGCAATACAAATTAGATTAATCAATCAAATTGTGGACTAACGTTCTCTGATCCGAGACTGTGGGCGCCATCAGCTCATAGATCTGGGCTCCGTTGTCCGACATGGATAGGACGAAGAAGGACTTGTTGTCTGGCAGGAGAGAGTGTGGGCAGTAGGTTCAGGGTGAGATTCAGCACTATTTTGCCCAACAGAGACTTCTGGATACCGTATAAAGGATGGTATGTCTGAATGTTGTATAGTGAGGGGTTCTTTCGTTCTTTGATCTGATCCATTAAGTTACTGTACCGCCATTTAAAAAAAAAAGAAAGAAGCAAAACAGAGAGATTTGGTGTTAACTGACCTGTGGCCACAGAGCGGACCAGCACAGTGTTCAGTTTAATGATGGGGCTGAAGATATGTTTGGTATCTGCGGTGCCTGCCAGGTTTTTACTGTGACACTTTAGGATCAGCCGTTCATCTTGTTTCTGGAGTAGAACCAAGATGTCCTGCAGCAGGAGGGTGTACAACTCTGAAAGGAGACAGAGATATTACTTATTTAGTTTTTGGCATCAATATAAAAGTTAAATAACAATCAAACTCTTAAAATGTGCCGATTACAAACCAATAGTCTTATCCTTGTTCACTTTCCATGACAGAGGTCCCTCGTGCACCATCGTTCTTTTGGTTAAATCCAAATTCTGAAGGAGGTAGAATGAGAAAATAAATGTACAGCTTATGAATACTTGCTTGTGGTCCATGGAGCCTTCTCCACCAGCACTACCTTTCTACCGAGCAGATATTTCAAACAGTGTATGTGGGTGTACAACAGGTGCGTGTGCTTTCAATGAAGCTAAAAGGGGCGTGTAGATAACTCACTTTTAGCTCCAGGATCATTGGGTTGTCGGTCTGCTTCAGAGAAGAGAGGTCCAATCTTCTCTGATAGTCCTCCAACCTCTAGAGAAAGGACGGAAATAAATGGAGGCAGAGGAAAGAGGATAAGTAAGCTCTCTTTAAAAAGAAAGCCACTGCATGGGGAGCAAAGAAGGTAGTGAAAAAAATAAACTGTGGTAGAGACTAAAAAGAAGAAGAAAGGATGAGACTGAAGGGGAAGAAGCGAAAAGTCAAGGGGATAGCATAAAATGAAATGCAAGAGTTTAAAAAACACCCCACCTGCTTGTCCTCAGATTCCTTGACAGCCTGGTTGACGTGATTGAGAATCTTTCTACAGCCGTCTGCCGCCTGCTTCACTTTGTCCTTCTCTACGGCGTTGTCTGAAAGATTTTGACATCAAATAAAAATTAAGGCCTCCACAGTTCTGCAGGAGGCTGTCAAGGAAACTGATATTTCCTCTGTCCATAAGCACACCATCGTTCTCAAGAATTAAGATAAAGCAGGGGGTCATTATGATCCTGTAATAGCTGGTTATACTTTATCGTTAGTGCATTCTCTCTGTGTGATACCCAAACCCCAGCAAAGACTAAAATGATGGACCAAATAATGGGTGAGACAATTCCCAAAATGTGCACAGCTGCTCCATGACCATTAAAATGCTAATTTCTCCATTTGTCTCTGTAATTCAGTTTATTTGTATCCACTTTATTTTATCTTAGAGATCCATCAGTATCTACTGTATTCTATTACATTCAGAATCTAAAATGCAAAGTACGTATTACTCCTGTATTACTTGTTTCCATGGTTACTTACGTTAGTTTCAATATTGAATGAATTGCCTCAGAATTGTATTGCTTTTAGGTTTAAAGAGAGGTAACAATAATTTAACTCTTGAGTTCATGCAGGAGTGTCGTAGCAGTGCAGAAAAACGTGGAGCACGGAATTATTTCTAGTTAAGTTAGGAGGGTTTAAAATGGTATGAAATAGTGGAGAGATCAAGTATAATAGTGGTTTGAAACTGTCATTTTCAAAAGTAGATCACAATTTCTCTTCCTGAGTGAAACAAACGTTGACATGTGTGAATAAAACTGGAGGAGGGATCAGTTTTGTGTCTTCCGTGAACTGTAAGAAGTTTGTATAAATGTACAAATCTGTTCTGTGCTTCCTCCTGCAGGCATGTTGACCTCATTATGGCTTCATGCATGTCCAAATGCCCACTGTATATACCACATACACTGTTTTATTAAGCTGCAGCAATAAATTAATTCCCAGAAAGTACAAATTTAATTATTTTTGACTTATCAATTAAAATATTTTTTTAAAGATAGAAATGTCCCCAAATGTTTTACTAGTTTCAACTTCTCAAATGTAACATTTTATGAAACGGACAATTAATCGATTAGACAAGAAATTAATCGGTGAACTAATTGATAATCAGAATAATCTTTCATCCAAGACCATGCACACACTTAGTATGTGGAGAAATGTGTGCAGTAAAATAACCATGTACACAAATCCCTGGAAACTGCTGTGAGGAACTGCTTGGTAAGGCGACACTACAGCACCTGTGTACTTGGCGATGTTGTCTAGGAGCAGCGGGTACTTGGTGAGCCGCTGCATCTCGACAGGAATGATGTCCTTAAGCTGCAGTCGGCGGCACAGTCGGTTACTTTCTGCCTCCTGTAAAGCAATACACATAAAATCAGGATGTGTGAACTTAAGCTGTCGCCAAAAAGCCAAAATCCATCTTTAAACAAGTATAAATCGTGACTGAGCAATACTATATATAGCTTAGGTTTTTGCTCAGAGAATTGACATTTCAGCTGCATTTCTCATTCAATTATTGCGTGTGACACATTCTCAGCATTCATTTAGTACAGTAGCCAACTACACATTTCAAAGATTAAACCAATTTGGAAAGCATAATGTTAGTTGGTACCTGGACGAACGAAGTAAACCGCGAGTCTTTCTTCTGCTTGGTCTTGATGATCTCAAGAGCAAATGGCTGATTGCTGCAGAACATCCCCACCGCCTTCTTGATCTTCTCCTCCTCTCCATCGCTGAACTGTAACCACACAAGACGGGACAGGGCAGAGACGAGGATCAGTCACTCAATCGATCTGGGTCAGTGGTAGTTGCTATGGAAATGTCTAGTATTCAACCACTCCAATGAGCAGCAACTCCCAGAAGGGGGCCAGACTTAAGACCTCGTAGCAGAGACAGATAAGTTTGAATGTAGACGAGATCAATGCTCGGACCCTCAGGGGACCATTTGCCCTACTTATATCCCATAGATACATTTTAGACAAGGCTGCCAGCTGCAATGCAGTTAACTCTCAAACGTATGACACATGATATCGAGATGTCAGACAAATCTGGGGCACTGACTGACAACCATTTACTGAGAAACCAGCTTCCACTTCACTCGCTTGCTTCCATTGTGATTACATTTTTTGGCTGAGTTATTCTTTTGTGTCTTGTCTAAGGGTTTGACTTTCAGGATTTTGGTGTAGAATTCAATGATGTAGTGTTAACCCCTTCTCTATCATATTTGAACTGTACATAACCAGTTTCACGTACACATGACATGAAAATTATAAGAATAGAGGCTGAAGAAAGCAATCTCATGCAAACATCAACCTCTTCTTTCACGCTATAAAGCAATTTCGGAAAACAGTTCAATATCTTTGTGAATACATTTTTTTTTTCTACCACATCATTCATCTTCAAATGTATTCAATATCAGAAAATGTTCGAAAGGGGAAATGCAATTTCAGCCTGAGAATTGGACTTACCCAAGTGAGCAAGTCGTCTCCTATCTGATCAATTACTGAAGACTCATTTCTCTTCCGAACAGCAGCCATTTGCTCCAGTATTGAAGCTGAAAGTCAAAAGAGGCACCGATGGACAGTCAGTGTGTGTTTGTGTACATACAAGGATAAAGATGAAGGATACAACATTAAATGCGAGGGTGCTGTGTGTGCTGCTGTTGTATTTAGTTTTACTCAAAACTTTATTTTGATTCTCAATGCCTTACTTTTCATTTCTTTTTTGTTTTCTTTTTACTGAACCTTAATGGTTCAAGAGCAGCCGTGCCTAGATAAGATTGGAGGGTGTGTACCATGCAGCTGTAGAATCTCATCCAGGTTGGTGAAGATGTTCTTGATGTCAGCAGGAGGCAGGATGGCCTCTTTGGAGAGCTTCTGGTAGAAAACGTGGTCCAAAACTCTCAGCATCCTTACATGTGCACGCTCTGTATAAAACAGCTCTGCAGACACAATGCAAGACGTTAATTGAAGATGGCAGATCATTTGCACAGCTCAACATTATGTACTTTGAGAGCAACTTGGGTTGCACCCCAGCAGATTCTCTGCTGAATATCTCCCTCTTCTCCTTTCTACTCATTATATTCTATAAAAAAGTATTTTCAGTACATTGAGGAGGAACCTCTTATATTCTTTAAAAATAGATCTGGTTAAAATGAATTGCAATATCATGTGAAGTGGGGGGCCATGTCCTCACCGTTAATGACTTCTTGTCTCTTGATTTCCTGAGGCCTGAGACCCGCTAGGACCTCTCGCCCCACCAGTTGCTGCCAGTTTGGAGGGTCATGCTCAGAGTCTGTTCCCTGGTCGTCCTCACTCTGGACGTCAGCTGCTCCCAGTCCCTCCAGCCTATGGCGAGACAGAATGTGAGCTCTTCATCTGGCAACTAACTAACAACTTGGATGTGAGAGCTGTAAGTGAGAAAATAATGAGGTATTCTCACCTTCTTATGACCTTTGGTGTTCCCTCGTGGGTTCTGCAAAAACATTAACAGTATAATCAATGTTAGAAATACAAATTATCTTAAGGGAGCAAAACTGTTGCTGTAAACTGTAAATGCACCTGTCGCTTTCTCTGTCATCCTCTTGCAGTTGGTCCAGGCTGTAAAGGTCAAAGTGCGAAGCAGGGTACGGCAACCCATCAAGGGGGTCGGACTGAAGGCCGTCACTCAGCCTGGACAGGCCTGAGGTCGGAGTCCCACCTGAGAGACAAGTCACAAGTTAAAAATCATTGCCTCCTCTGTGTTTTTCTTCTACGTATGTGTTTAATTCTGCCGCTCACCCATATCAGTGTCTCGGCTATTGTCTGAGCTATAGGTGGCGCTGTTTGGGATTGTGGTGTTGGTAGACATGGAGTGCATGAGTTCCGAGCCCTCACTCGATTGGCTGCCTCTGAGACGACCAGCTTCCATGTGATCACTTGCCCCGAGTGTCGGCTGAGATAACTGTTTCTGCGGCCGGGGGCGACCATCCAAGGCTTTACCTACTGAATATGGAGAAAAATGGTGTCAAGATTAGAAAAAGCTTGAAAAGTAGTGTCAGAATTTTGGCTTAAGCATAAGGACTAACTCACCAGATGCTGCTTCAATGCGGCTGGGCCGACGCTGAGGTCCAAGGATGCTGGGAAATCTGGGTTTCTTCACCTTCTCTTCTCCTTCCTTTTCTGTCTTGATGCTTTTCTGTAATGTATTAACAACAAGGGAAGTGTCAGGTAAATAATAAAGGGAGAGAGAGAAGGGCAAAGGGCAACATTAAATACCTTGATCTTGGGAAGGAAGTTGATCCTGACACGTTTGGACTCCAGACTTCGAGGTTCCTTGACCCTCACCCCAAGGTGCTTCATGTATGTATAGATGACATACTGCATTGTAGTGCTAAGTTAAAACAAAAGTGACAACTCTTTAGTTCAGTTGCTCCATTTGAATTAGAACTGACAAAACAACAGGATGCTAAGACTTGAAGTTTCTATATTGTGACTTTCACCATATGTCATACCAGTCCTTCTCTACAGTTTCTACACAAACCATCTGTGGGATGCTGCGAACCTATGGCATTTCAAACAAGACTGTTTCAATCAGTCACACATTTGAATTATTTAATATAAACACACTGCATAAATTAGATGTTCTCTTTAAGGGACTACCCCGCATGTTTAATTGGTAAACTGTGGGGATGTAGAATGGGACTTGGATGACACCAATGTTACGTGTTCTTGGCTAAAAAAAATAAAATCTAAAACTATACTTTATAAAGGTTGAAAAATGACTACCACTGACAAATATTATTCATTTAGCTAAATATTTTCTATAATAATGCAATTAACCCACAGCTGGTTTGAGGGGCCATGATAGCCCCTGAAGTCCTAAATGATCCCCATCATATGCTTTGAGAAATACATATCAATCAACCAAATGCTCCACAATATAAGTTTGCTTACCATTTCTCTTCCTCTGTGGTCTGAGTAGTTAACCTATACACAATATAAAGAAAACAAACTGTCTGAGTAGCTGATAATGGTTAGAAACATAAGCATTTGTTTAAGTATTTGTGCATCCCAGCAGCATATCTCTGTCCGCATGGCACGCGTGTCAGGTAACGGTCTTCATGTGCTACTTACAAGACTTCCTCTATCTTGGTGATGATGTTTTCAGCGTATGAGCGCTCTCGCTCCAGAGCGACACGGTCTCTGACTCTCTCTTGGTCCAGTCTGGCCAGCTCTACTTCAGCCACTGTGAGGCCCATACTGCGCTTCTGCCTGCATGTGCCAACATATCAAGTCATCTACTATTGTTAGGTTGATAATGCCTTTTTTGATTTTCCTTGATGTGGGAACCAAATCCTCAAGTTCTGTAATTCATCAGAGCTTACCAAACCATGGAAAGTAAAGATTCTGAATTGACAAGTTTACCTGAAATCCTCAAGGTTCTTCTGTATGTCAGGGAGCAGAGAGTCCTGCAGTGTTTGAACATGTTGTCTGTTTATTTCCTCAGGGATCAGTTCTGTCCGCCGGCGGTCTGCAAACGCATGCACATACACATTCACAGTACGCCAAGTCTCCAACAGGATTATGTCAAGTGCACACTAAATATGCCCTATTACGGTTAAGCAATACTCTCCAACAAACATTTTTAACACCTTGTTCGGGCGTGTGCATGGCTTATAGGGACTGTATAATGAGGATGGCTGAATGGATGAAGTGAGGCAACAAAGTACAAAAGGTGGCCGTAACAAAAGAAATTGCTCAACTCAAAATGGCACCAGGCAGATAACCAGATGAAGCAAAAGCACGGCGTAAAATACCTACCGAGATCAGTAGAGATGGATTCAGGGACAGCAACTTTCAAATTCTGGAAAAAGAAAACCATTAATATAAATAAGTAAATATACTAAAGTCCAGCAAAACCCTTTCAAATAATATGAAATGTCAATTTGAGTACAGAGCATAAATCAAGGCACTCATAATCACATTACGACCTATAAATAATGAAATAGTCAATTAGTGACAAATACATCACTTTATTCTAAACTGTAAATTGGTGTTAACCGAGTTTACTTGAACATGTGGATCATTCCATTTTGAGCTTTGGACTTAAAAGACAACAACCACATATGTTGGGGCTGTCCTTGGTGTAGTTCGAGCCATTTTGACAATGTGGTGCCATGCAACATTTCCTCTGTTTAAGTCAGTGATGTACTTTGTGCAACTTATGTGACAGACAGACGGATAAAGATCTGTTTGAGTCCGACGTGTAGTGTTGCCCATATTTCACAGTGGGGAACAAAAACTGTACTTACTGCTCCACGGTCAATGAAAAACGTGAGGAGGTCCATGAACACCCGTCTGGTCTCTTTGGAGTTGGTCTGCTTGTAGAAGTCGGCATAGAGGTAGCACAGCTGAGGACATACGATTAAGGTTTATTAAAGAAAACAGTGAATCTGCCAGGTTGCACGAAAACAGGAAAATAATACATGAAAGATAATAGCACGGTGTGAACGAGGAGGGCCTTACCACAGGAGCAGGGTCGAACTGAGAGATGACATGGTGAAGGAAGGCTGCGAGGTGTGCGGGACGAGACTTGAGCTGCTCAACGTTGTTAAAGCTGTTACATTGGCCATTTGTCTGGAACGAAACCGGTACAACAGTTTGCAGTCTTCCACTGATACCAGGTGGACAGCTCTAAGTACTACTCCGGTTAAATCCAGCATTAGAATGCGACTCCACGTGCGTCTCGGGTGACCACTTGGGATCGAATCTCACTTCCCTGCAATTGAACACGTACATCATTTCAATTGGTAAAGACCAAATGTGTTGTGGTTTTTAACCGGCGGGAGGCAGTAACACCAATCAATAGTGTCCAATTGTGTTTGGATGCACGCACGCACGCCAATTTATTAGTTTGCCTAAAGGGAACAGACTGTGGGAGATGGTGTATAGCTTGGAGAAGCAATAGATGGCTCTCATATCCCCATTACCACCCTCTCCAAAAACACGAAGGATTACGCAAGTTAAGTCATTCCATCATCTTGTAAGCGGTGGTAGATCACCACTTTGTGTAACACACAATGCTTCCTCCATTTGTCTTATGTGCATTCACACCTGTACTAGTGATCGGATCGCCCTACGTTACAGTCTGGTCTGCACCGGGCCATAGGTCAGTGGTTTGACGAGACGATGCTGGCCTAGTGTTTAGTTTTGGCACAAAATCTTTCGCAAAATAACTGACAAGATGAGCACATCTCCAACCCGAGTAAACAGCCGTGTGTTTCAAACATGCATCTTTTATAAACAGTCGCCAGCCCACAGTGCGTGTGCTTCATAACTAGTAACTGGCGTGCACAAGGGCCCAACAAAATAGCGTTCGCTGGGGCCCGCTGTAACTACCTTATGCAACTGCCATTGATGTCATTACCTGCTCCTGGTCTGAATCGAAGTAGTCGTCCTCAGCTCCAATTATTTGAGAGGCGAGGCGGGCGGAAGAGGTACTGCTGACTGTGGTAGGAGACAGAGAGTCCTGGGGAAGAGACAGGTGTACATTGTGGAATCAGTGGACATTTATAGCCCAACTGATCTGGGTTTACTTGCACTGACTGATTATTCATGAACATATAATGTATTTTGATGAAGCACACTTCCAAGTTCTCTTTCCCGAGTTTACACCAGGAAAGGGATAAGTACATTTATTTTTGCAGAATTTTCACTCGGCCAAAGAGCACAGTTACCAGGTCAGTGGCGTCCTCTGCCTCTGGAGAGTGGCAGGAGTTGAAGCTGTTCCTGGGGGTGCTCTTTGGGCTGGATGACTGTCTTTGGTAAAGGCTCTCTGGAGATCCAGGCCCAAATCTGCAAGAAAGCTGAAGGTGGGAAGGTAAAAAGCATGATATTGTCTTAGTCTTTTGCCGTTAGTTTAGTACAGCTGAAAGTAGACTGGTGAGCTACCTGGGTGGCACACACACATCAAATTCTCAATTAATCTCAATTCAACAAGTGTTGCCAATTAATTTATTCCATTAGTTTTCATACATGACAAACCGAAATTTGAATGCAGAATCAATACATATACTTAGCGCAGCCAAAGCTGAGCAGGGCTAATTAAGATTGACTTAACTAATTTAGTTTAGCATGAGGCCATGCATCTATTGTCCTAAAGCTTGGAATCAAGGTTTAAAATAAAGCTCAAAAGGGGCATTTTAATGACGTTGGTTAGTAGAGCTGACAACTTACAGGAGTGCTACTCCAGGACAGGTCTGTACTGTTGTCTCCTTTAGAGTGCTGCGTCTCAAACATGCTACCATCATCTGCATCTCCACCCGGAACAGCCTCCTACAGATTCATGTAAAAACAAGATGTGTTATTAATTATGAACAATCTTGTTACACAAAAACAACAACAGAGACAAAGTCCAGAATAAAACACGTTTAGAACAGTCCACATTAGTAATGGTATTTTAACATATTCTCTTAAAAGAGGACTACAATTGAGAGAGCAGATTAATACGTTGACATAAATAAGTTTAGTAAGTGATGTAAATAAAATAAGCTGTCACACAGACACAAAAGAGAGGCTTCCCACAGAGAAAGTCTAATCCTCTGATAAGATTAGGATTAGGTTCGTCTGGAGCATTCCCTAAACGCACAACACTAAAATCATACTGCTTGGATGGTGCTGGTAGAACAGTGTCCCTGGAAACCCTATTCTGTATGCGAGTACAGAGCAATAAGGGGGTTATTTGATTTACCTGTGTTGCCCCAGTGGCCTTGAGGAGCTGACCCTGCAGCTGAGGAATGTGTTTCTTAGCTTCCTGGATGTCTTTCAGTAGTTTGGGGGAGGGGTTCCTGCTGTACTCCTCCTTCATGACCTTTACAGCAAGAGAGGTGAAATCAAAATAAGCAATCATGACCAGTCATCAGCCTCTGGTATGCTCTATTCAGACCTGTCCTTGACATGCGTCTTGGGCAATCCGATTCACCAATGCACCTCAGACCCGATCGCTCAGATCACATTTAGAGGTGGTCTGGGCCGCAAACGGACACATTCTGTTAAAAGGTGTGTACGCGAATGTGTCCTGTGCAAAACTGAAGGAGTGCCTACTCAACAGATGTCCTCTACGTGAGCGCAAGTACAAACTCTTTCGCTGGCTTTGTCAACAAATTTAGAGAAGCCAGTAGAACCAATAGAGATATTTACTGGATGTGTCAAACATATTGGACGATTTCATTCGCCATGAACATACCAAGGAAGAGATCCGGTCTGTATTGTTTTGATTTTGATTTCTTGATGCGACTTTTCCACTAGGTGGGGCAACTGCCCTGCAGCTCAGTGTATTTTGGGTTGTATTAAACATTAGTATTTTGAAAGTATTTCACATGTCACATAAACCACGGAGTGAATGCTAAGTGGGAACTGACGTACCTGGAGCTTGACACTTGTGATCGATCACCCATATGCTAATGCCAGGTCTGAACAGGGTCTACACAACGTTCTATTTAAAGATGGAGGAGGGCTGATCCTTTCATTTTCAACACAGATAATAACCCAATCATTTATGAGGGTTTAGATTCTATTGCAAACACCTACGAAGAAAAGTAGTGTTAAAATAGAGAGAAGACAGTAAGTGGCAGTGATTGTTATGCTAACCTGTAGCTCCTGCTGCTCTTTTGAGAGCATCTTTTGCAACATGTCAACCCTCTGATTGCAGACACTGCTATTCTCATCCTTTGGGAAAAACGACAGGAACTGTGCATTAGACAACAGATGAGAGGCATTCAGGCAAAGATTAGATATATACGTAATCATGATGCATTTAACAAGTATTTAGGCGTACGGAAAATATGTGAGAAGGGATGCGATAGAGAAGCCACTACAAAAATGAGAGCACATTCAGAAGTCAAAATACACACATTTCTTTAACAGAAATTGTTCAATACTGCCGTAAAGAAGATCCACCATTACAGCATTTACACTGAACAATACAACGCTATTTTAGATAGCATGCCGGCATGACGTGTAAGACAAAAGTGTTGGTGTCTAGTGAGTGTGTTCCGCTATGCCAGCTGTTCCTTTTACACAGATGTCCATTTGGCTCTGTTAACACCTTCGCTGACTGCTTACCTGTAATGACTCTGTTGCCCCATTCCATGTTCATACCTTTTATACAGATCGGAAAGGTGGAATCACCACACAACATTCCCACTTTGAATACCACAACTTTGAAAGGGGAAGTGATGACCCATATGAAAGCCCTCAAGATGAATAGGGAGAATAGGGAAGGAAAGCAAGAAACAGAGGACAACTGAAGGTAACCGTCTTTAGTACCCATGGTGGTTGAGTGAAGGAGAGGCGGTCCAGAGCACTGTAGGGGCGTTCTGCTGCTGGGGAGTTTGGAGACGAAATGCTAACCCCCAACATTTCGGACTCTGCTTCAGACAAAGGGATCTGGGCGAGCCCTGGAGGACGCCCCAACACTGTGAGGGCCACATAGGAGCCCGCTAGATAGGAAAAATCATAGCAACGAGTCAGTTGTACTTAAAGGTTTACTTCTCTTTTTTTTATGTGGCTTTTGCTAGAACACAGACGGTAAGACTTACATTTGATAAGTTTCACCACCTCAATGTGATTTGAATGTGTAACAAGGGTCCCGTTAACCTGGAAAACAGCAATGGTAACATCATGAACATTTATATATATATAAAAAAAAAAAAAAAAAGATGCTGAGAACAAAACCTTCCATTCTCAGTCCAGCTTTACACTTTGACATCTCACTCCATTCCCAGATGCAAGGAGATAAAGACAGTAGACATACAAACCGACCAGAAGGTGGCAGCCTACAGCCTCTTTATTGGTCGTGGACAAGAAAATAGTGACATTCACAGTTTAAAGGCAGGGAGAAAGATTTACACAATACCTTGATGATCCTATCCCCTGTCTGAACACCTGCCCGCATGGCAGCCCCATCTGGCAAACACAACAGGGGAAAATAAGTGATAAAGAAACAGAAGCGGCGAGGAAAGATATAGAACAATTCTAAGAATAAAATGGGTGGAGAGACATACAGCTTCATGGTGTAATTGTTGAACATTTCTGCACAATAGATAATATAACCCTGACAGACCAGATGCTGCAAAGTGACTATTTGAGTCACATTTTGAAAGATCATAACAGTGGTTATATTATAAGAAGGACCTGTTTCACAGCTCCACCCAAAACAAAGGGATTTAGGCATGAAACAGGTTATTATGAGATCCACGCCTGACTCTAAAGTCAGTAAACAAAATACAGTTTTACTGAAACACTATTATGATTTTCATTTTGAGTCTTCAATTTCATATTAGTATGGACATTTTAAATGGTGTCACTGAACTAAGGACATAATTCTGTCTGATCAGTTGGACTGGAAGTAGAAGGATGAACAAGAAAAGCTGCAGCAAGATACTAGATACATTTTGTTCATTTAAAAACAAAATGAAAAAGAGGTTGTAGGAATTATTCAAATGAAACTAAGTATACTGCTTTGAGGAGAGTCAAGTGACAAATGGGAGATCGTTGAACACTTAAGTCCTCGAACAGTTCCTTCCCGTCTCTGTCTCTCTACTTTACAGACTGAGCAGGTTTTTGTGACCCGATAAGAGCCCACATCATTCTCTACCGACAGAAAGACAGCTGGGGACCACATACACAAGTGTCCTGTCAAAGTCACGCCTTTAAAAAGACAACACGATAAAGCAGACGCTGCAGCTACTGAGCAGAAAATGTACAGTCAATGGCTTCACTTCTCTAATTAAGTGCCAGAGTGGTGGTGGTTTGCCAAGTCCCAATTACCCTTCACATCTGTGAGTTCATAGCAAACTACCATGACAGTTTGATGTCAGTGCATGAAAAAGGAGCCCATATCTCTATTGCAATTGCCAAGACCAAAAGTAGGTATTGTAACAACATCTTTTTTCCACCCTTTTAAGTTTGAGACTCCGCCTTACCTTCTTTGACAAGTTGCACAAACACTGGGTTGTCACCGCTGACAGTGAGCCCAAAGCCATTTTCATCTTTCTGGATGATTACACATCGTTGAACCAGACCTGCAAGTGAGACAGAAATACATACCAGTGTCTTCAAAAGAACAAGGAAGTCAATAAATAAAATGTACTTACTTCTCTGGAGCCAGTGCATCAAATACCACTAAACCTCACCCATGTACTAAAAACCAAAGTGCATATGGGTACGTTAGTATCAGTTTTACTTGAAAATAGTCTTTAACATATCAGCACATAACCTGTAGTCTAGAACTCGGTTTTCAGGATAAGAACATTACAACATCCCATAATCTGAGCATGTACAGTTAAGAAAGCTTGTTTTAAGGTTGGCTAGTAAACATTTACATAGCAACATTTTTTAGGGCAGTTTTAGACACATTGTCTTCTTTCTCATTTGGTGACAAGCTAATACCAAAAAGATACAAATAAATCCTCTTAACTACGTTAACACTAATAACGAGGGTCCTTCTGTCTGAGGTGATGTTTGAAACAGGCACTCCAGACATTTTTGGTTGCAGTCTCATGGGCCAGAAGGAGGAACGTTACTTTTCAGGTTTAATTATGAGGTGTAGCGTAGCAAAAAAAATGCTCAAAAAAAGCAACAAATACAATATTGTCTCATGTTATCGTGAACAAGTAGTGAGTGGATTATTCAATCAAAGCAAGCTTTCTTAAAACACATTTACAAGACAAGACTTTATAAGTAACCCAAAGCTGAGTAAGGGGACCCTAGTTTCTTGTGCAGAATCAACCAGAGTTGAGCCGATCGATGAGGGCAGTTGTGGGGTTGGTTGGGAGAGTGGAAGGAACAGGAGCTTAATACACAGAGAGGTTAGGGGAAGCAAAAGCCCCAGGCTTGGGGGGAGGGGGGGAGGGGAGGGTATGATGAGAGGTTTAGGAAGAGTGCGGGAGCAGGAGGAAGGGAAAAAAGGGGAGGGCAGGGGGTGTCAAGGAAAAAGGTGAGCCATATGGGTTAAAGAACTGGTGTGAATATGCCTCTAGATGTTGATCTTTTGCACGTGTTCCAACAGTTTTTTAGAGATCTTTGGTTGGTATTTATAAACCGAGAGGATCACGGATCAGGTTAATCCATCTTAACTAATGTATTATTCAGAGGTTTGATTGATCTGAAATCTGCACCGTTTGCTGAAACACAAGGAAATGTACTCGAGAGAATAAACTGACCTTTAATGCTGCCAAAGTACCCTCAGCCCCACAATCACAAAAAGGAACCATTACAATAAATCATTACAATACCGCATTCAAAAGGTCAGACTACTTTCCTTAAATCTAAAAGTCTGTTCAGAGCGTCAAGTGCTGTTCTGAGATAAAGGCTTTTCTATATTATATTCTAAATTGTTGTAAGACTGAACACAGCAGAGATAACTGACTCAAACAGAGAGAACACACCCATGCTTTGTTGAATATGATAGTAGATAATTATGTTGATAAACTGTGCCATATCCACACTACTACGTTTCCATTATAAAACGCATACATTTTGCTCTGTGTACACAGAGTGTCCGCACTACTCTGGCGTTTTAGAGCACCAAAAACTAAAAAGGGGTTTAGAAATGCTACCAAAGCCACGTAAGTTTGAAAACTCTGGGGTTACCTCCGTGTGTGGACATGTGGAACCGCATACAATTGAAAACGATGAGGTAGACACCCGCGTTCACCACCTGATTGGGTCTTTGCAGTCACGGCGTGTCCTTCCCTGATTCGCCACGCCCCTATCACGTAAGCCTTTTCCAAAAGAAAACAAACAGCCAGGTCCACCACTGATTCGTTTCAACATGGATTACAAGCGTTAGTGGCCTTGTTGTCTATGCTAGCAGCTGTTGTGCAGTTACATTCTGCATTTTATAATTCTACTACTGCCTAGTCACAGTTTGTGGTTTTTAAGGAAGGCAATCTTAATATTTTTCTTTGTTCTGCACAACTATTGTGAAGTCCACACAGAAACTGTAAACTAACAAAAGCATAAATGCTCTCCAGTGCAACGGGGACTTCAGCCACCAGCAGAGCTACGAGTGTGAATACAGACAACGGAAGAAATAAAGCGAGTGAGAGACGAGTGTTGGACAAATTTATTGACCCATAATCTATTAAAATTTTGTTTGGAAGTGTTCATTTTGATGCGTGTGTGAGAGAGATCAACACCTGCAGCTTTCAAGTATGAAAAATAAACCTTTGAAAGCTTTCCATGAAATGTGTCTGTTTTAGTATGTAGAACATTTGAGAGTAAGTTTGTTAGTTTCAAGCAACACCTTTTATTATAAAAGACTAATATAATACTCTGTTGCATCTTCTGTAACTCCGCAACCAATCTGCTTCCGGTTTAAACCAGCACCCGCATGCCCAGTGTCCGTGAATAGTCATGTGATATTCCTTTTCAGGCGTGCTAGCATAGAAGGAAATCATTTCGCAAATAATCTGTTTTAATACCCCAGTTTTAAACGAAAATGTCAAAGTGTGGATGTAGCCAGAGACTAGACATCAGCAGGAACTAGTACTTCTGACAGCTGCCTTAATAATTAGTTTTTTTCAGTCAACTAAATGTGAAGTCAGGCATCCACTAGAAGTCTTTTTGTTGAAAATCTTAAATTACATGAGAATTATTGTAAAAAAGTGTCCCAGACGATGAAAGAAGTAAGAGAGAGAGAACAGTGTGTTGACGGCTTCATAATGAAAAGGATTCTGAAGACAAGTCACTTTGTTCAGTGGGCGCTTGGACCTCAAAGTCCCTTTAAGAATCTATGAGTTATTATTTTCTGTGTGAGTTAATTGCTAATCCCATTTCAATGATCACTTAGCTGAAAATATATATCAATATTAGGACCTGACTCTATTGTAGGATTACAGTTTGAAGTAAACTATACAACTGTATCCTGGTAGTCCAAAATCTAACTTTGAAGTTCTACAATGGATTCTAATAGTGTCTATTTTTCATGGTGAAAAAAAGTAAAAACATCCCTGGATTGAGATGAAATTTGCGACACAATATGTGACTACAACTTATAAACACACACACACACACATTAGGGTGCATCAGAATTCAATGCAACATTTTAATGTCAATATATCTGAACTGTCTGAGGTTGCATTTCGTTCGAATGCACATAGAAATGATTTCTGCAAAGTTTTGGGAAAATTCATTGAGATTTAGAGGTGCAACACGGCCTCGAATCGTGACATGGCTCCGACAGAACCGGGTCACAGTTGTCATACACGGATTACACGGCATTGCTGGTAACCCCCTTCAGTCGTAAAAGCTGATGTGCCGTTGCACCTCTAGATCACCATGGATTGCAACAATATTTTGCATGCGCTTTAACATGAAATGGAACACTTTTAGCACCCAGACAGCTCAATATGCTGGAAATGTGTATTTTGATGCACCCTAACACACGTCGTGGATAGCGAAAATAAATGTCTAGTTTCTATACCTTTATATATATATATATATATATATATATATATATATATATATATATATATATATATATATATATATATATTTGTTTCTTTTGAAAATATCAACACCAAATATCTCACAACCTGTCCCCGGTGTTCTGGTTACAACTACACAGACTAAAAACGTGGTGATTGGAAGCACCTAATGTCCATTGATATATTTGTATGCACACTGAAATATCACATTAGAAAAGCTCTATAGAAATGTCAAAATACAAGAAACGCTGTGCCATGGTGCCTGTTAAAAGAGTCAGTTGTGGGTTATTAGATGTTGTGTTATAAAGCTCAACCATGACTGAGATGGGTATGCAGTCAATAGGGGTCCCCTCTTAATGCACTCAAATCTTGCCCTGATGGTAGCACTCTTCATGGCTATCCTCTGGTCTGCCAGTATTTTAAAAAAATGTATATTGTACGGGAAATTAAAACCTGTATTCTAGATGAATCGGTATACCCCCCAGCACGACATGCAACTGAGACCTTTGCCCAGTCAAATCTGTAATAATGATTACAAATATGTGAAACAAATACAATTCGTTTTCTGTCACTGTACTTAAAACAAACATCTAGTGGCAATTTCACACCATGAGTCTAAAGCTGCACATAGAAGCAGCTGTCACACCAGCATTCCAGCAGGAGCATCTTACCACAGGACTCAGGCTTCCCCTCTGCTAGCACACTGCTGCTGCCACTCTTCTGCAGAGCTTCTGCTCGCAGCCCCCACCACGCAGACCACAGCGCAGACAGCAGTATACAAACACAACAAGAACCAACACAAGGAAAGGAAAGACAAAACAGGAAAGAGAAAAATCATGAGGGAGAAATAATCATGGGAGGAGAAAATTAAATGAACAAATAGTAGTTTGATAAAACATGATGATTTGGACAGGCAGGAGTGCAGTCACTAAAAATTAACTAGCTAGTTATCTGTTGAAAGTACCTCTACTCCTATAGGTGATCTACCAACGCATTGTGACTTCAAGGACAGTGGTCCTATTTTTCCAAACTCTAAATTCAAGCGCTTTCGTTTTTTAAGTGCAGATTTTATTGTAAAATGCAAAAGGACGTTAATAAAATAAACAGAATTTGTGGGCTTTGTGATCCAAAAGTATTGTGGTAATACTTCAACGGCCTTACTTAACTGGGACTGAGCCTGCGGCTGGTGAAATTGAATTTATATTCAATGCATTTCAGGTCTCCCTCTCAAGATTGACAATATTCAGTCAAATATGCAATCAGAATATTGACATTTATGCTTTTCTAGTCGCTGAACTCTAATGTTACATTGTAAACAACCAATCCATGTTATGTTGAATTTACAGGCGGAAAGGAGTATTGGGCGAAGGTAATTTATGAAACCATAGATTACTATAACAAAGTTAAAGGATAACCTTAAGAATTTGTGATGGTTACACTGGTCACAATAAATAAATGGTTTGAAGACTTGTATGCCAGCTGCTATAATTAAACAAAAGGGATCTGTATCAGCCAATATGATCGACAAGTAGTATGGGCAGCAAAAAAAACCTCTAAAAGTCATATTTGGTCTCTTTTTTTTCTTTTGTGTGAACGCTTCTGTGGCTCTGACCTGTGATACGGTCCGAACCGTGAGTTTTATGATCTGTTGGACCAATAAACTTAATCATTACACAGGATTCATTTGGAAACATGTGAATCTCGGGAGCCAGCGTTAACATCCATTTCCAGAGTATCTGACGACTCCTGCCCATCCTTAATAAATCCAACCCAGTTTGAAATTATGACAGAAAAGATGACACCAGGAGAACAGAGGAAAATATTGTCAAAGAGTTCATGCAAGTTTCAGATAACTAAAAAGGGGTTAGATAGAAATACAGACTACCACCGTGCAGGCATGCAAAGGGTCATTACACAAATCCAAACATGAATAATGTCAAATATAATATTGTAGGGATGACCCAACGATAAAGGTTTCAATTAAATAAAGAATAATGTTCCTCTCTGTGGTTACTTTGCACATTCTAAAAGTGGAACAACCCATCAGAGAAATACATGGAAAGAAGTTTTAGTGCATTTCTTGTGTAAAAGAACATATTGTCTATGTTTTGTTGCATCATACAGAGATAAACCGCCATGTGGTGTGGAGGATTATCTATTTTGTTTTGAATACAGAAGCTTTAGTCATATCTCAAATCATAGTGACCCGATTGCTGACAAATACTACTGGGGGTGTCCGCACATCAAACTAGTCTGATTTTTAACAATCTTAAAACTGGAGTGCATAACAGGCTTAATGGCTTTTTGTTCCTGTCAAGTATGCATCAAGACCACCCAACCACTTTTAACATACAAAACCCACAGTGCACTGATTTATGTTAAACTACAAGAACCATGTGGACATTAAACATGCAGCTGCAGATCTTAGGGTCCTATAATCAAACCTTTCTTTGCTTATCGGCTTAAAACCAGCAACATCTAAAGCAACATAAGCTTGTACCAAACAGTTGGTATAATGCAGCGTAATGACGACTGAGCCAGTGAACACATATTATGCTGTCCATTATTTTGAATTAACACAAAAAGAAAAGACAATTCCAACTCCTGTATAAACTAAGTTGTTATGCTCCAGTGGTAAGAATCAAACAATTATCAGACCACACAAGTAAAATGAATGTGCTATTTCCAAAGAGAACACAAAGCACATAGCAAGGTACACACACACACACCACCTATCACCATCCCAGCATGCATTGTGCATTGAGCAAACTAACATCACCACAATTGTTTCATGAGACTGTGTTTGTGTGTTAGAGAGAGTGAGCGTGAGATGTAGGAGGCAGTCAGATAAAGTGATGAATACAGAGATAGAGAGAGATAGAGAGACAGAACAGGAAAACGGCAGGGTCTGTGACAGAGAGTAAAGAAAGGAAAGAGAACAGGAGTATGAGCCTGAAAACAAGTGGGAAATTACCTGTAGGGTCAAACTCATTGGAGGGAAGTGAGGTTTTGTCACTTTTGGGTTTCTTGTCCGGGGGGTGGTCTTTACTGAGAATGCTGCTGGTTCTAGAGAAACAGAAAAAAAACATTGGCATTTATCCAACATGCGCTGTGACATGCAACACTGTAGACCTTTATAAGAAGCATTATTTAACAGGCTGTGTCATTGTGTCCTGCTGTACTCCTACCCTGCATGTGCACAAGATGCAGGCAAGTGACGGTTCAGGAGGAATTACACAGAACCAGCAATTGTTCACTGTAGCAATTGTTCACTGTAGCATTGAGAATGATGTGGCAAGTTAACCTCCTAGTGTATGAATCATGCTGAGTGCGTCTACTGTATAATGCGACAGCCAGAGAGGATGTGGAGTCGCTCTGCTGAGTGCCGGGGAGCAAGGCCAGAGAAAGGACGCTCCTCACAGGAGGTGCTACAAGGCCAGACTCCGGCTTGAACCTCGGGAGGCTATGTATGGCTGCTTCTGCCTATGCCGGCCCCAACTGTGAAAGGCCACTGTTCTGTTCACTGTGAAAGGCAGTGATGGACCGCCCTCAGAAGAGGGACTCCTTTGTCCCTCACTGTGTGCGTGCGTGCGTGCGTGCGTGCATATATATATATATATATATATATATATATATATATATATATATATATATATATGTGTGTGTGTACATGAGTGAGATGGGGGGAGAGAGGGTATGTTTGGTCTAAGCTCTATAGACTTCCGTTGCAGCACGCCAGTTCCTAGCAAGACCTGCCTCATTTCCCTCATCTGGAACTCTGCGTATGTAAACGACTGGAATGCGTGTGTGTCGACATTTTATACCCATAAACATACATAGATATTTGCAATAAGATATGAAGAAAAAAAAAAGTATTCTTACCTGTTTGCTTTCTTGGGAAACCTACAAGATAAAACAGAAGACTCATTAGTATCTCACAGCAATACACTGATAAAGTAAATAGAAGCTGAGCATTTATATGTATATGGAGGGTGAAAAACAAGATGCCAAAGTGACAGCTTCCCCTGAGACCCATATTGTGGTAAACATGATAATCCTGATCAAACATCAGAGTTCTTCAGCTGCCGAGTAAATCCTTTTCCAGGTCAAATGCCCTCAGCCTCTTAGATCTCGCGTGTGCGTGTGTGTGCGTGTCATGATTTAGTTCCTAACAGACATCATGACTTAACTGTAATAATCATATCCTAATCACGTCCATGGCCTGTTTCCTTCGAGGCAGCCTGCCCCGAGACTGATTACTGCCACATAGTGAGGTAGAGATGAAATTAATTAGGGATGCTGTAAATACCATAATGTTAAATGCCATATTTTCCAGGAAGTTAGAGATTGATTTATGTATTGACTTTGTGTTGGCAGATGCACATTGAAATTATATTTAGGGAGATACTCAGTGTTAATTCTCTTAGTAGGCATTTGATCTCATCTTAATAATAAAACCTTATGGACTGGAAGTGGTTCGGATTGAAATAATTAATTCTGCATCGAAGATTAAAGGTTTTCTACCTCACTTTGACACTGCCTTGGACTTTAACGAGTGTTAGTGACCCAAGTGGACCCAACAATGTATCCATAATAACCTATTTAACTCCAGTACCCTGTGTGTGATATGTATCACTAACAAACAAAGACACAAGCCACACTTTGAAATGGGCCAAATTGCATTTCAGGTTCTATGTTCTCTAGAAGTCATCTATACCAAAAGCTATTTAAAGGCCAAAGTTAATCATATATTTGATCTGTAATGCATTTTCTACTTTTTGTAAATAGTCAAAAGATAACAATGAACGGCATGTAACTCTGAATTGAACTAGTATTATTAAAAATGTAAATGCACACAGTATTAGAATACAAAACAGTAGTATAATTACTCCACGAGTCTTCCGTAATAGGCAGGACTCATGACTAACTAGCCCACATTAACTCTCTCCTGGCGACAGTGCGTCCCATTCAGAGCCATGCAGGGGCAGCTGAATGGCCCGTTTATGAAAATGCCTCAGACTGTAATAAGTTCCAGAGCCTCCAGCAGAAAAAAAAAACTAGCTTTAAGTAGCCCACTCCCTAAGAAACCTCTGAATTGGAGAGATGGAAAAGTCAGCACATAAACACACACTAAACTGGGACATGTGTACGCACACACTCGTGGATGGCAAAACTGAGTAGGCAGATGTTGTTCTTGGTTCATCGTACAGGAACAAATAAAAACGTGGTGCTGGATGATGCATCAGGCTGCCTGTAATGTTTAAGCTGCACTAAACTTGTGAATCATGCTTTCAGAAATAATGTTGTACCACTACAAATGTTTTAATACGGTTTTATTCATGTTAAAAAAAAGTTTAAAGAGAACTGAGAAGGAATTTAGTTTTGTATAATAACACGTAGTATCTATATTTTTAATTACTATTGAGCCTAATACCCACTTAAGGGCTAAGGAGAGGGACACAGGAGGTCATGAAGAATGATGCCAGTAATGGACAGAAAGAAGGGAGCCGAGGGAGAAGATGTTAAAGAGGCATCAAGAGACTGAAACACAAGGCACAGGGGAGAAAGCATATTAAGAAAGAATTACTGATACTGAAGGTTGTACGCAATGGGAGAATTGAACATTTATGTTCAAGAACATTTATGCAAGTTAAGCCAAAAAGCGGTAATGATGAAACCGAAGTCTGCACGTTCGGGATGAATACATTATTTTGCGATCAGATACAAGTACTCAAAAGGGGCTAATTTTGAAATTCAAAACACATGCGGTGAGTCGGTAGCTAACAGCTAACAGTGCTAACAGCACTAGCATTGCAAACAACAACGACAACAGTGGAGCATAAAGCTTCAACTGCATCGCTGTCGGATGGCGTTATTAGTGGTAACCCTCGTATGATACAACAAGACATCCAGTGGGATGTCTTGTTGCATCATACGGGGGTTACCACACACACACACACACACACACACACACACACACACACACACACACACACAGGGAGTCACGTGCACTAACATGCACGAGCAGCCAGATCAATCATGTTTAAGTACAGAGAAGGTAAGATCAAAAGTAATTTAATGGCCAATTCAAAAATATCCTGCTGCACAGAATCCTGAAACTGACGGCCTTTGGTTGGAGTTGGTAAAAAACACAAAACTTAAGGGATTGATGGGAAAAGGTCTCGAGTTGCCCCGTGCTACTAGATCTGGATGACTGTAAACAATGTTTAAGGCTGAATAAGTCATATGTCCATAGCAAAATACTGTAATATGCAACTGGAAAAACGACAGTGGAGTTATGACTAAGACAATTCTGAGAGGAAATGTTTGTCACAAAGAGACTCCAGTCACTGCAAAGCTGACTATTCATATAAAAGGTTCTCTCTTGAGTATTCACTGAAAAAGGAATCACTGTCAGAGCGTACATAACATCCCAGTACATCTCTAGTAAACCCTCATAATGGCTCCACATTAGTCTTTGTCAAGTAGACAACAACGGTGTATTGTTCCATGTCCTGATGATACTCTTAAACACTCTACTACTCTGTTAAGAACAATAAACAACATAACTGTTCGAATGTGCACATTTTCTTACTCTTCAATAATAACAACTTAGATCTTTGGACAAAAACAGGCAGTTTCGATGCTTCTGCTTCTTCACACATTTCTGACAGTTAGACTAAATTAATAATTGAGAAATTAATTTATAACAAAAGAAAAGCATTATTTGCAGCTCTACAAAACACACATATTGTGAGATGCAATGTGAACAGGAGTAATATTTCAATTGATCATCTGCAAGCATTAGATTAAATTAATCAATATTACTCATTATGTATCATTTATTGGCCTAAATAATTGCGAGTCAATTTGAATCCATAAACAGTCTATAGAAGCTTTGCTCTGGTGCAAATGTGTTTTTGGACATTGGAAGTATTTCTATAAGATCCGAATGAAACTGATAACTGCAGAGGAGCAAATTGTGTGTATTGAAGTTAGGACTTGTCAACAGATTATATACTCACTCACTCACTCACTCACTCACTCAGAAGGCGGCACAGGTTCTGGTCCAGGCTCTGGTCATCTCACGGCTAGACTATTGCAACTCCCTCCTGGCGTGTCTATCTGCTAATGCCATTCGACCTCTACAGCTCATCCAGAATGCAGGTAGCACTTAAATGTCTCTCACTCATAGCACTTTGTAGTTTAACACTTTAGTAGCACTTAAATGGCTCTTACTGATATCACTTTGTAGTTTAACTTTATTGAAGAAATTGTACTTGCTTGATTCTTGTTGTTCTGAGTTTGGACTCATGGTTTAATGCACTTATTGTAAGTCGCTTTGGATAAAAGCATCAGCTAAATGACATGTAATGTAATGTAATATAGATATAGGAGAAACAACAAAACGGTTTCCCCTGAAAACCGTTTTCCTCAACTCGTTCAATTCTTCAGATACAGTTATAAAAGTCTCCAAGTCTGAGCTAGGACCTCTTTCTTGACGGGTCCATTAAATGTGCACAGAGTGAGAAAAGGAGAAAGAAGGCAGAGTCAGAACAGGGTGGGACGGGAGGGAGGGGCAGCCCTGGAGCGGGCCTGGGCTTGAATGCTCCATTGAGGTTTGGTGTTTTGATGGAAAACTGTGGCAGAGCTGGGCCAACTGCAGCAACAGTGGCAGCAAGAGCGACCGAGACCAGATCATGAGAGAGAAAAAAGTAGTCAGGGAGGGACAGACGAAGGTAGCAGGACTCTCACACAGCCATTTCTGTGAACGGGTCTCCCAAACTGAACAGGAAGGGAAAAAAAGTGACCAAAAAGAAACACCAACTCATGCAAGATTCAGGGGAAGCACTTCAGGTTATTCTCAGTTCCTCTTAGATTTAGTCTAAGCGTATGAAGGCAGAGAGAGTGAGAGACAGACAGACAGACAGACAACGGAAGTCACGTACACTAACATGCACAAGCAGCCAGATTAATCATGTTTAAGCACAGAGAAGATCGGGAAAAGGTCTCGAGTTGCCCCGTGCTACCAGACCGGGATGACTGTAAACAATGTTTAAGGCTGACAACCACTTGTTCAATGTTAATATTAAATAACGAAAGCTAAAATAAAAGTAAAATTGAAAAATATAATCTAACGACAATTTTCCACCTGGGTGGATGAGTGCTGCTGTCACAATGATGTTCCCTTTAAAAACAGCAAAATGGAGTGTAGGAAATTGAAAAAAAGCCCCAAAACAATAATATTACAAAGACTTGCACGCATCACAGCGCAATTACACAAGACAGCAGTGCTGATTGTGAGACAGTTGAACCTTTATGAAAAACATGAAGACACCTCATCACAACTTGGGAGGCAACAAAACATTAGAAGCAGAAGTCCAAAGAAGCATAATTATTTGTACACAAATTGCATGTCCAACAACTAAGTATTTGGTTTGGGCTGCATTTTTTAATGGGTGCTTTCAATATAAAAAGTAATGATAACTACATCACCTCTCCGCTGAGGTTTGTAATAAGTCATATGCCCATAGTAAAATACTGTAATATGTAACTGGAACAGAGAGACAGAGAGAGGGAGGTTTCACTTAACATTGAATTATAAGCAGCTACTTGAATATTTAAAAAGAGCCACCTAAAAAATTAGCTCAAAAAAACTGATCATACGGATAAGAGTTGGCAGAATACATCCATTGTGCCAAAGTTATAAAACAAAAGTGGGTGGATAATTGATAAAGAGAGCTTTACCCCGGCTTTTCCCTGTCAGACAATGTTGATGTTGTAACTTGTACTATATGGAGTTGCTGCAGTAATCTGGAGTCTCCTACCAAAGCAGAGTGACACAGCTCAGCTCACAGCACAGGTGTTGTTGGGGCTGGGAGAAGTTGGGCGTGTTTGAAACTGGGAGAGGATTGGATAGTTTTGGGAGTTGCCTGCAGGCTACAGAGATCAGACTTAGGTGTGTTTCATTCCAGGCGGTGAAACACACCATAACCTTGCACCCTTCAAAACATCCTCAGATGTTGGATTACTGTGGAAAACATGGTAGAACTGGAGTATAAATCTGTGGCGATGGCACAATATCCTCAGCTGGGTTTTGAGCTGAGTCATGCCACATCATCTATGGAACAAGCAATGTCTTATTTTCAGTCTCCCTTTAAAAACTGGTCTGCGATTATATCTCAGTGGTCTAATGAAAACAGTCTCTTGAAAAGCCCAATTCATACCTGCGGCCTGTCAAAAGGAGAGAAAACAAACGCACAAACACACGCATGCACACGTTATCTCATCTATATACCTGAGTCACACAATGTGGGTGCACACACAAACACAGAGCCAGCATTACGTCACTGATTTCCACTCCTTGCCACTGAGTGAGACGTAGTCTACACCCATGCAGTAATACTCCTTTAAACCTCTGTCTGGCAGTATTACAGATAGGTTACTATCAAACAAGCACTCTCAACTCGAGGCCATAGCACTTTAAATCATACCGTTTAGCATGGTGTATATTGGATTTTAAGAAAGAGAGCATGAAGTTAGCGTATGAGACAGACAGAGAGATACGGGGAGGTTATGGTGTGTGTTGCAGAGACAAGAGCAATAGCTCTGGAGCTCAAGCTACAGCCTCAGGGGGAAAACAGTGCCCTTTCTGCCCCAATAAACCTCATCAGGATTCCTGACATGAGGGCCGGGGGATAGACATTTCTTCACGCTATGCTGTCTGCTGTGCTACAACACCGAAAGAGGAAAAGAGGTGGTTCAACATGCTACACTGTCTACACTGCTGCTCGTATACAAGACCTGTCACAAACACCTAAGAACTTTTCTAATCCATGAGTAGTTCTTTGAACTGAGTATCTTTAATTTAGCTGTGTATTTATGCACTACGGTGGAGGGTTGGTAAAAAGTCTGCAAGGGACACATGCACCAGACTTGTATGATCTGTTGACCTGCACTGATCTAAAAAAAAAAAAGTATGAATGGCTGTCAAAAGCAGGCCTATGATGACATTTAAGCCGGGGCAAACTGTAGTAAAAGCACATTAAGGTGAGTTCCATTACATTGCCCTCCCTGAAATCACACATGATGAATGCAAGATGCTACTTATTATAGAGCTTTATTGCGAAGAGAATCAGGACATTTATGGAACAACAACATCAGGACATTTATGGGACAACAAGACTATCTAAACAGAAGAGTCTTTTAAGCAAAGGTGTTGCGTGTACATCCCTACACTTTTTCTTCCTCGCCCTCCTTTTTTACGATCCTAGCTTATTGCTATCAAAATCATTTAGAGTGATTGAAAAAGCAGCCTCTTCCACTCAACATGACTGCCGGTTGAGAACCTGTGTTCTGACATTGGTTCTTGTCGCGTAAGAGTAGGGAGGAGACTGTCTAGTCACCCCTGAATCAGCAGAAACAGGCAGTGTAAGATTAATCGCAGCGCTGCAGTAGCCTCTACAATACAGTCTCTTTACACACAGAGAGCACATTCAATTAGAGCATCCCCACTCAGACCCAGGGTAGGGGACACAAACCAGGCAAAGGATTTGACACCCAATCAGCTACTGCTCCCTTTTGACAACAAACATCCACTTCCTCCTACAAAGATTGCCCAGACACTTGCACACAAGAACAGATCTGTATTGTATGTATATCAAATTAAATAATCAATTTAGCGTGAAAGATTAAATGTAACGGCAAATAAAAAAGTAAGATAAATCCCAAGCATCACATCTCTTGGACCACTATGCAGTCTGCAGAATATCGTGTCTTCACAAGTGTCACAGTAAGCTTAAAGGCACAAGCCTAGGTCATGGCTACAAAACCCTTAAATGGACATGTGAAGAGATGACACTTGGGGAAGACAGCTCTCTACCCGTGTCCCCTTTTTCTCTATTGTACTGATCCTGTCTTTTGTGAAGTGAAAGTAATGTCTGGGCCCTGAAGCTCTATTGGCTAACAGGGCCGGATTGAAGAGGTGTCCACAAGCATCAGCATCACAGGGCTGGGTGATAGACCCCAACTCCCCCAGCACTCAGAGCCCCAGCTAATGCCTAGACTTTACCCACTCTCTAACATCACTACCCCAAAGGCATCGCCTGTTTTTTCCCCTCTGCTAGCTCCCTCTCTTCTGCGATCACAGTGTCCCTTTATTTCCTTTAGGCAGACTTGTCTCGACTAAGATAACCAAAGAAAAAACACACACAAAAAGGCCTCTGCTCCAACACAGAATGGGCTAACCAGTTTCACCTGTCCATTTTTCATTTATACATGGCTAATTTATTACGGAAAATTTGATGCGCCGGTAATACTCTCTACCCCCAGGCCTGATGAAAATGTGGTAATGATGGAAGAAACAGACTGACTGCAGCAAAGAAAGGAATACGTGATGGTTGTGATTGAGAGTGTGTGTGTGTGTGTGTGTGTGAGAAGAAAAGTGAAATGGTAACTGGCAAGAATGGACAAAGTATGGTGAGAGTTGGTGTGTGCCTGTCAAAGTGGCATCCAGGTGTGAGCAGAGTCTTCCTCAGGTCCTCATAGAGAAAGAATATCAGCAACCCATCTGAACCAAAATGTGACCATGTTGTCAATATCAAAACTAATTTCCAGAGTATCGCTTTAAAAGACATCACCGACAACTGTAAGGAACAGCAGAATAACTCCAGGGTGGCACAAGTGGAACTTACACGATAGTAAGATGATGCACCACTTAATTAGTACTAGCTTTTAAAATAATAATTCACATTACTAAAGTACTGAAATGAGTCAGAATACAGGACAACTGTTGTGGAAAAAAGTCAGAGTACCACTGTTGGATGGATGAACTGTTACTTTATGCCTGTGGGTGGTTGTAATGATGGCAGATGTTGAAAACATGAAGGTAACATCTTGAGTAGATGTGCTTGTAAATAAATGCCTACGTATTTCCTTCTTTCTTGAAATCCAAGACACCATTTCACCAACAGCTAGTCACATTCATATTAAATGTAACAAACACTCACACCCTGTATAAGATCTGAGACCAGGACACAAGTAAGAAATCAATGATCCAGTTTGCAATCAAATGCTTCTGCTTTTCCGCTGTGGGTATGGAATTTGTCCATCCACTCATAAAATAACAGCAGGTTCAAATTGTGAGAACAAGTCACTATTCACGTACAACAGATACATCTGTGTTTACTAGAGATTTCAAACTTTTTTTCTAATACCGTACCCACGGAAAACAAAGTGTTAGAAACAACTTTCTGTCTAATGTAGCGCCACAAACCACAACTTCGACATGGAACTGAACAGCTCTCTGACACAAAATACAAATTCTAACGTAAAACTCTTTGTAAAGGCAGGTCAAATTGCAGAGCTGTTGAGTTTGATTGCATAAGGCCTCGGACACATGCTGCGTCTTTTACCAACTGGAAACCACGAAGCATGTAGGTCAGGAACTGGGTGCCTTTCCAGAGCAGCGGAGACAGGTTGCGCCTGACGTTCCTAAGCGACTAATTAACTTATATCAGACTATTATATCATTAAAAAACAATGTCCACGCAAAAGCTTCACAATGCCCTGCACTAGAATAAATCAACTGATACATATTTAGCATAAATTACAGAATAAAGGAAAAATATTGGTCGGCTGTGATAGGTTGTTCCTTGTCACATGACATGCGGTGCTCGTTGCTGTGTTACAAAAGTTTAACTGTGTTTCTCAGGGTGCGATGACTGAGTAGGATCGCTCACTTGAGCACACCATCTGGGCGTGCGTCTACACGACAACAATGGATTGGAGGGCGCAAGAAACGCGAAGTGTATCCGGGCCCTAAGGCTACTGAGATGTTCCTGATGGACAGATATTTATGTATACACGACCACTATACAGCATCATAGCACTGCACTGTAAAAAAAAAAAGAAACAAGATTAGATACTGCTTTAGTTGGCATTTGTTTTTTTAGAAGATGTGTGTAAAGGTATTCCTCAAAATACAATGTATCGTTAGCCTAAAAGAGGCCCTCGATTGTTATGAAATATTGAACAGTGATTAAAATTAGACTATAATCCATCCTCTATAATCCATAAATAGGTCTCCCTAAAGGCAGGTTAGGAAGTTGGGGGCTTGCCCACCTGCTCAGAACCTGGAGCATGTAGATGGTTAAGATGCCACCGTTGCCACATTTTGAGCAAAGAAATAATCAGCTGGGAACGACCTGGAAACATTTAGTTTGGCAAGAGCTTGCTGTGACAAAGTAGGAATTGAAAAGAAAGGCATACAGGCTACAACACAAATAGTTTTAAAGTAAGGGAGAAAACTTATTTTGTCAAACAGTCATAATACAAAAGTTTTTTTCGACTTGAACTTGAGTTATTTTGCCAACCTGCAAAATATAAACATTATCTTTCAGTTGAAGCAAACATGTTACGTGTATAACAACATTTTTCACTGCATGCTGTGCTGGGGCCTTTGCTCTTCTGATCAGAGCATAAAATGACTCCTGGATTCTCATTTAAATGATTCGTTCAGAGCAGCTGACGCAGCTTCCCTAGTATCAGTGCTGACTAGATGGAGTAGAAGCATACTGCAATATAAAGGGAGGGATGCCAAATACAGGAGACGCATACAAGCAGGCCGACGGGTCAGAACTACTCATGACAACATTCATCCTGAGGATTCTATGATGGCAACACATCAATTTAAGTGCAACGTTATTATCCTTTGGTGTTGACATAATTATTTATGAATCAATTGACAAATATCAATATATAATAATTTTGACTATATATTTATCCTGTTGTAACACCAAGCATTTGCTGGTTGCAGAAACTCAAATTCTCTTTTTTTTGTTGTTGGGCCGTTGGACTGACAAAATAAATAAACAGTTACGCTAGAATAAATGATAATGTTCAATTCATAACAAATGTGTTGCATTAATTAGCACATAAATGTCCCCTCAAACAGGGTGGCAATAAACATATACTCCCAACAGCCTCTCTGAACGTACCTGGCCTACACTGGTGGAGGAGCATTCAGCAGACAGCCAGATTGCTCCCACTAAAAGCTATTGTTTACTATTAGTGATGTCACCAGCACCACTTCCCGGGAGGGCCTCAAGGGGGGGGGGGGGGGTGTAGGAAAAACGTGGAGATCAGCAGAACTCTATGACAAAGAGCCAACAAACAGCACACTAAACTGACCCATCGGCTGGCAGCCCAACCCCAATAGATGTTGGATGCATACTGCCACCATAGCCAACAGAGCGAAAACAAAATTAACGACACCACACACTGGAGGTAGAGAAAGCAAGGATGGGGAAATACAAAGAAGACTGACCATTAAATCAAAAAAGTCATTATCAACCACTGTGGAAAACACCCTTGAAATCAGCAGTCTAAACAATATTTTAGTGCAACAAAAAGGTGCAGAGCTAGTTGCTTGCAGTCTACTGCTGTCACACTGTATATTTTTTTACATTAACATAATGGCTTGCATCATGCTCTACTGGTAGGGGAACAATTGTGACTTTAAGGAAACAGAGCTTGTGAAACACAAACAAACAGCCTCACATTAAAAGATGTCAACCAACACACTCTGACGAAAGGGAAGCTGAATAGACAACAAATTAGCGTAGCATATTCTCAAGGCTTCATTTGCCGCAGCGAATCAGAGTTGACAAATATAATGTATGATATACTACACTGTCTAAAGGAAACCTAACATTGGGTGCTTCATAGCATCCAGAATATCTCTGTGATTGGTGAGCAAAGATGTGTTCATTTTACTGATAAAAACACACACACACACACACACTAAACAGCACCACAATAGCAATTGGTGCCAGCTACTGTTGCCATCATTGCAGTGGGGGAGGGGGGTCATGTAAAATGGGGTTGGGCTTTAGCCTCTAGCTCATGCACTAGCCAGGAGGATATTTCAGATCCCAACCTGTGCAATAAAGCTTCCTTCTGCTATGAATCTAACGACCACATTCCAATGTATTGGGCTGCTCTTGATGCAAGTAAGTGGGATTCAGGTGCAATGGCTTGATGTAATGCATCAGCTTTACTTCTCATTTCCACTGCCAGAGTACATCATATTGACAATAAAAACCTCTTTACGCTCCAGGTAGGAAAACATACACATACATTTTTGTAAAGATGCAACAACAACATATTGACACCTTATATCCCAAAGGATTAGGACTATATAGACTGATGCTTCTCCACCATTTATTGTTTTCTTTGGGTATTGACACATCATTTAGCCCGCTTGTTTAGTAACAGTGTCAAATCTTTGAGTTTAAGTTGACAGATGCCTAATATAAGGTGATAAATTGGCAGAGCTACGGGCTTGTCTAAATCCAGAGACTGTTTTAATAGGTGCAGGAGAAGGTTAGGTTTAAATGGCTTAGATGTAATAGGGATGTTGAAAGGTGCACATGGATCCCACAGCGACTGCTCCCTGGCACACAAACAGTGGCAGGCCTTCTCTATCCTTGGACAAGTACTACTTTACTGTCTGCAGAGAACTCCCATTATCCATGCTGAGATCAGCACAGTTTCCATCAAGATCTGATGTCCTTCCTTAGTAATTAGATTGTTTAACATAGTTATTACTGAGCACAGCACCACAAACGAGCGCTTTACTTGGACCATGTAAAACATGTTTTCATCCGAATGTGGGCTGTGTTTCAAGGAACTTCGACACAATGTCTGTATCACTATGAAGAATCATGTTGTGCATATGGAGTGCAGACGGGTATAAAGGACTGTGCATACTGTACCTGTCAGTGAAGCTGGACTGTGTGTCACTCATTGGGCTTCCGGTTCTAGATTTGCAGCAAATTATATCCGATTAACATTTTCCAGAGTGTGATGAGGCGATTTTCTGGAGCGTCCTTCTCTGGCATAAGTCTGAAGTAGGCAGAGATCTTTAGAATGGTGTTGAAGATATGAATTACTTGTAGAACACTGTTGGGTTGTTGGAAGGCACGTCCAAACACTGGATGAAACAAAAATACTACGCTATCTGTGAACCAATAAAGTTAATCCTCTCCAAAATCGAATAGCAAGGAATAGACAGTGCATATATAAAACAATAACCGGGGCCTCTGTCGTATTAGCAGTAAGATGATATCCCACCACGACTATAAAAAATATTTTGGCAACACGAGAAAATGCACTGCGTCAGCTGGCACAAGTTGTCTTTGCATGCACGAACTCCTCGTATGAATCCTTCGCGTTCACATCGCAGTTCTCCGCCTGATATGAACCGTGGACACACACACACAATATCCGATGTAACAGACGCCGTGGCCCTGCGATGCAGTCCGTCTGCAGCCGCCACCCCGGTTCGGATGAATGGCCTCGGTTCCTAAATGCTCTTTGGAGATGCTGGAGATGCCACCAGTCCCGTTCTGTCTTCCTCGTTCCCAGAAGAGCCTGCTGCCTGTGGCCGTGGAGACGACTCTCCCGTGACCATAAGAACAGCTCAATACGGAGTGCAAACGACCCGTGTTACAAATTAGCAACAACTGCTAATGTTATACCGGTGGAAAAC
Organism: Cyclopterus lumpus; assembly: GCF_009769545.1. NCBI lineage: Eukaryota > Metazoa > Chordata > Actinopteri > Perciformes > Cyclopteridae > Cyclopterus > Cyclopterus lumpus. Next base: position 3,781,687 of record NC_046978.1, read on the forward strand.
GGAAGATATAAAAAAAAAAAATTAAAAAAAATACTAAATCGGTGAGATGGTCGGTTAAAATGTTTTTTTTGTTTAAAAAAAAAAAAAAAAAAAAAAACTTCTCACGGAAAGCTGGCTGGTGTTGAATCTCGCCAGCTAACTTAACTACTAACAAAACATACGAGCTCTATCAGCGAGAAGAAAAAAAAAAAAAGAAAAAAAAAAAAACTTTGCTCCGTATGCTCTTGTTTCGAGTGTAAACTAAGCAAAGTCCCGTTCACAACAATGAGCCGACCAACGAGCGAGAAATACACATACAACACGGCATGGATGTCGACTGGCTTGCGATATGTCTCCGTAATATGTCCTTTAGAAAGTCTCCTCGGGGAAAGACACCCCAGTGAAGTCGGTTAGCAGCGCGCGACGCTCCTTGACTCCATGTTTCCAGAATCCAGTCGTTTGTCGGCAGAATTCCCGTGGATGGAAGCAGGCTAGCTGCGCGGCTAACGGGACAGAAAGTAACACCGGTCCTCCGCAAACAACGACACGAAGGCCCACCGAGAAGGGTTACACTCTTAGCTAATATCAAACGCTGTTTTTCTTCAACGCAAGACGTTATTTGTACAAGGAAATAAACTTGCAAAAAGCGGTACCGAAAATCCCACTTTCTGCCGCTAGCAACGCCCTAGCCAGCTAGCTGTTGGAGTCCAGTAGCGCTTCCACTAACCACTTCCGCCGGGAGATGGGAAACTCATTTTGTTTCAGCATGTTGGGAACACGGCAGCAGAATAACACGGAAAATCATGACAACAGTGTGATGCCACTACTTATACCACTGGTAGCAATAGTGGAGGATAGAAGTATTACTTTATATATTATGGTATATACATTCCTATATACTAGGTTATGGATTAAAAAATAGATCACCACTCAAGATTGACACATTTGAAGAAAACAAGTGGATTTTTTTTCCAGAAAAATAGCAAAAGCTAATCAATAAATCACTAGTCTAAGCTTCTCAAATGTGAATATCGTGTCTTCTTGATCTTAAAGACCTGAGACACTCGGAAAGTGTAATGGAGATGATTTACCATTTGTTGATTAAACTATCAATCGATGAACAAAATATGTTTTGTGATTTACAGACTAAACAATCATATTGATTGTATAATCAATATATTGATTGGTGAAGGAAATACTGCCTATAGTTGTTGGATAGATATAGAAAGATTGCTTGTATTTCCATGGCAGGGAAACCAGTATTCATACTTTTCCAGTAAGATAGCACTTTGCTTTAGGTGGTTGATTAACTTGGTGATTATCTGTGTTGTTATATGATTATTTTATGGTTTTCATGGCTTCCTGTCAGTCTGTGGTTGGTCTGGGACTGGGAGAATAGCCATTATGTTCCTTATTTACAGCTTACAGTCCACTCCTAGTCCATCATCAACCAGAAATGATGAAACTGTCTTAACTCATCCACAGAGAAAGCTTGAAAGATAAAGACACAGAGAGAAAACACACTCAGGTGGCTGTATGAGTGTGTGAGGAAGAGTGTAATAGATAGAAAAGGCAATAGAAATTCAAGTGCAGCTGGAGGTTTTCATTCATGTCTGTGTATTTATTTTGTTTAAAATGAATCTGCAAACTACTGCGGGTCCAGTGTACACACAATTTAAAAACCGCCATGATACTCATTCATATTCATTGGTCCCACTAGCAGTCCATTCAATATGTGTTACTATAATTTCTGTAGCTGTGCGTTTTTGTTATTTTACCTGTAACCCATTTAGCATCTTAAGTGTGTAAAGTCATCCACTATATATGATTATCTTCAGTGTTGTGCATCGCAGTCCTGTACACTGTACACACGTTGTACTAAATCATGTACTTAATGCACACATATTTAAACTGTTGAATTCATGCTGAGAAGGACAATGAAACATTTTGATACACATATATATATATATATATATATATGACATTATGTTCAGCTGTCAATGCTGTAAAGGTGTTTTTCCTCTTTTTGTTGTAATTATTTTAGCATTGCCAAACGACTGTCCTCATGTTTCCTCACTGATCATTCATATTTAATTGATATGTCACCACCGTGTGGACAGTTTAGGTAGCTTCAGTCTAAGTCCAATAATGTCAAAGTGTCTGTGTTATGTAATGATGCAAAAGCAGCTGATTCTTTAGTTTTTATTTCAACTCTGTAGTTTAAAATGTATTTCAAAGCATACAAACAATCCATCACATCTTTATTTGACTTCACTGAGGGATTACAAATGCAAATTATATAATCCCAAACTCAAAATGGTTCTTCATTACTCCTATGCTTATGGTGGAAGGTTTACAGTACAGCACAAGACACAAAAACAAACATAATGAAAGTACATTCAGATAACTAAGGCACACACCAGTTAGATTTTTGCTCTCTTGGATGTAACGGTGATGCTCAGAAGATTCTTAACAGTGGCAACAAGATAAAGAGACCTTGTATGAGCGCGAAAATTCAAATATAAATATAGGAAAACAAAGGGATGGCAGGCAATTTAATATGTTAGTGCGGATATCCAATAATATTATGATAACAAACAACATAAGGTCATAATTAAAAGGAAGACAATATAAAGTCTGAGTACAAAGGTAAAACCTGGTAGTTAGTAACATTCGAGAAATGGGACAGGCACGGAGCGGACTAAATCGTTATATTCTCAATACACCTTTCATCCCAAAATGCACTTGTGTGTTCTATCTGGACAATACAGTGGAAATCAATATCACAATATTGAGATGAATATTTTTCTGATAATTAATACCACATTATGGCAAAATCACACATGAAATATTACAACTCAGAGTAAACTCTTCACACACCAAGATTAATTTAAACTATTTTGTATGTTTGGAATGAGTATAACAGAATTTTGCAAATTAATAACTCAATTTAACTGTATCATCTCAATAGGATTTTACGGACAGTAGATAATTGATAACTATCTGACATTTTATGGATGAGATGGATGCATGATTGCACAGATTTTCATCTCGTCCCAAGTCAGAGGCAACCTGGTTGGTCCTGACAGTGTGTCCATCTCAAAGATTAAGACAAACAGAGTGTACATCTCAAAAAACACGTTACGGTTCTGGACCACATAAATGTAACTGCAGTCAGATATAAGATCAGGACACTCTACAGACAGCTCACAATAAATAGTGTTTAATGATCTTGCCTGACAAAAATCTTTGTGAGACTTAAACACGACTCCGTCAAATGAAGTGGGAGCTATTAGTATAGTGCCAATCTTTTGAAATCATACAACACACATAACTTAATATACTATATAAAGTACACATTCTGACACTATTTCCCCAAACATGTCACGGTACTTATAGTTAACATAAATATCTGAAAGGACTATAACATAATTACCAGTGTAGAGCTATTGAGATGTTCCCCTCCATGTATCCCTTTACACGAGGGAAGTGAAATTAAGGACATGTTTTTGCGCAGGCTTTTAGACAGCAAGCAAACGTTAACTATGACGTCAATTAAACAAAGCAATCAAAACACGTCACACACTTTCTCTGGAGTGCGTCCCAACTTTCTGATAGAACTTCATCTCCCTGAGTACACCTTTCACATCTGCTCAAAGTTTACCTTGCTCAAAAAAAAGACAACCCCCACAGGGTTAAAAGGTAACCAATCCTAACATTTTGAAATGACTGGAAAAGTCTCACATGGAGGATAGTACATGTAAACGGTCTCTTTCCTAACATTCAGCCTTCCTTCAGAGCCCCACTAGGCCACAGTTCAATGCAAATGAAAGCAACATCTGTTCTCGTGTTTGTAGAGAGTGCTCGGCTTTTCAGGGACATATCTGTGTGGTCTTTTAACAGCACATTTTACACAATAATCAAACTTGTGTTGCAATAGTTGTATAAAAATGAGTTGTTTAAAAAATGTGCAGGTGTGGGACCTTACAGACAGATGTCATTTCTTGACATAGAAAACTATGACTTTGAAATATCAGCTCAGCATACAAAAAGATGATTTTCTTTGTACTTGCGCGTCCAGACTGAAAAACACAAACAAATGTCCTTTCGAGAAGCACAAGCCATCAGTCCTTCTTCCCTTCATGACCATTAGCTGCCACTGTCTCTTGTTGGTCTGTCTTCCGTTTTTGCCAGCTCTTGCTCTTCCGAATGGAAAATCGAACAATGTCCACCATAAACACCCAGGATAGAGCGTACATAGCCACTCCCCCACACTTGATAAAGAATCTGGGTCTTGGGGAGATCAGCTCACAGTACAGCATTGTGCCTCCCACAAAGACTCGCATCAACACGAACAGCAGCACAAACAGAACGTCCACAACGTCCCCGGTCAGCGTCCTGTACCGTCCCGTCTGTTTGAGGAACCAGCGTGCCTGCAGGAGGGGGTTGGTGATTTCACTGCCAAAGAGCACAGCGCAGGACTCAATGCCAGACTCCCCCAACCACAGGGTCAATAGGATTCCCAGGATGCTCAAGGTGTGGTGGGCCAGCATAACGGGTCCCTCTGTGCGGAAGTACACACACCAGGCCATATCAAAAATGAAGTAGCTCAGGCTCACCACCATGGCACTTATCTGCAGAGGAGTGTTCTTAGTACCTGGCATCAGAAACAAACGTTTTTAGTTTGTATATTTACACAATAAAACAATCATGTAATCACAAAAGATCAACAACGTATTATTAATGTGACAGGAGCACATCATTATTAATATCAACACATCTAAACAAACTTCTGATGAAAAACGTTGTACCATACTGAATAATATAAAAAAAAAAAAAAAGAAAAGGTAAAAGGATTTGGTCATCACTTTGAAAATGGTTTCAAGTCACATACATTTTAACAACATGCTAAACAATGTAGAGCTAACTAATCGATAAAAACAACACATGCATCTGCAACTATGTTAATCGATTTGTCATTCAAGTCATCTTTCAAGCGAGAACGTTGATCATTTGAGTCCACAGAGGGTTAAAGGTCCTACCTGGATAAGTGAAGGGCCAGGGTCCATCCACATAGCCTATGTACCCTGTGATGCAGACTGCCAGGATGCCGTGGACCAGGGTGACGAGGCGACAGTTCCACTCGTAGCTCCTGGACCCGTTGAGGTTACACAGGAGGAAGTAGAGAGAGACCCAACAAGAGATGCACAGGAGAGCACCGACCACAACCAGCACCATCTTCTCTTCTGAAGATAAAACAGAGGAAAACCACTAAACCAACTTACACTTTCTCTCACAAACGTGTCTGCCAGCAGTCATCCGGACAACTTCTCATCCCATTACACAGAAAGAGAAAAGATGTATGGAGGCACATCTAGCACTGCAATCTCGCTTACAGTAGAAAGAGACTGCATTACCGTCCAGAGTCTTGGACTGTGCAATCCTTTGTAAGTGACCAACAATTAGCCTTTGCTTGAACTATAATAGCACTACAGTTGGCCGGCCCAGGGTCTGATGGGGTGAGGGGGACGTCTCTTCTGCTGCTGTGACGTTTGTACTAGGAGGTGAGACCATGCAGATGGTCAAGCCCACTGGAACAAGATGTTCACTGACTCTCAAAGACTTCAAGCGAGTTTCAAAATGAGATGAGAGGTTACTAGGTGCGAGGCCTCAGACAGTTCTCACGAGAGGAAGATTAATTCAGCTCTAATTAAATAACACATGTAATAATAATAATAACAACAACATGTATTGCAGTTGACTCTCTATGTGTGGATGCATGGATGTCAGGGTGGCATTGGGAGGCGAAGCCATGATACTAAATGTAGTAGGACAACTTTATTTCTTTAGAACACAGCAGTTTTTAGTGACCTGGAGGCAAGATAGGGTGGCAACTACACATTATTTTCACGATTAAGGATTTTAAAATGTCATATAATAGTGAAAAGTGGCCATTATAACCCAAAGTGATGTATTCAAATTGCTTGTTCTGACCCACATTCCAAAACCCAAAGATACTCTGTTAACTATTATATATTAGGAGACGCATGAAACACTCACTTTGGAGAGGCAGGGAATGTTTTAAAGGTTTCGATTTTTGTTTTGCTTGAAAACTTACAACAATGATGCATCAAACATCAACTAACCTATTCATCATTTCACCTGCAAGGAAGAACAGCTGCAATGGGTCGAGTTTGATGTTTTTGAATGCGAGAATATAGGTTTGATTCTGTCTACAGGTGACACACTTGTCCAAACAGTACACACACACAACAACAAAACTAAAAACAAAAGACAGATACAAATCCAACATGGGATCTGGACACGCAAGGACAACAAATAAATGAAATTAAAGAACGCAAACTAGTAGCATACAACACAAAGTAAGCGAGGGATGATGCATCTCACATTCCAACAGCTGTTTTCTTTACATAGCAATATGAGACAATATAGAGTGTAGATGTTATTATGCAGTTTATAGGCCCGACTACATTTCACTACAACAATGTATCCAAGTCCCCATGTGCAGCCGAGGCTGGTGGACCGAAGGGAAGAAGCCGACGCTCCACGGATCCTCTCCCAGCGGCGGACGAAGTTAGTTACCCAGTTAGCTGCATCCGGCATGCTAGCGAACACTAACCCGGAGCGAGCTATCGTTCAAAAGCTCTTCCTGTGGGATGAGTACGCAGTAAAACAGCATTTACCTTAACTGGGAACATGCAACCGTGTCTTCGTTTACACCCTGCGTGTGCTCGTCTGCCGTGAAAACATCTTTCTGTGAAGGCTTCCGCAGGAGAATGTGAAGCAGGTGTGTTAGCAGACACGGTGCCTGCTGTTTGTTGTCGTTCACGTGAGCGCAGCCGACTCCAGCATCGTTATTGCCCTGCCATCTTATTAGTGTCGGCGGCTGGTAGAATTAACATGCATGAGCCCTGCTCGTATTGCCCCAATATATGCCGCAATTAAGAGGTCATAGCAGGCTTATTGTAATGTTTAATATGGGGGGGGGGGGGGGGGGGGGGGGGGGGGGGGGGGGGGGGGGGGGGGGGGGGGGGGGGGGGGGGGGGGGGGGGGGGGGGGTATGTTATGTTCCCATCCTACTTGCCGTCTTCCCAAAGCAATGGGAAGTGGCCTCAGCTTTCTTTTTTTCCCCTTTAGCAGTGGCGACACCGTGTGGTCAATAGCAGAAATTACAAATACGTTCTTCTCCAACAGGGGAGACAAAATGGAAGAACGACATTGTTTATTACTTATTAATATTACTAATAGTCCTACATGTGTAATGAGGGTCCGAACAGTGGTGTTATGGTTGCGGATTACATATTATCTGCATGACTTGGACCAGGTTTAGGATGCTGATTATATAGCCCCACCATTCCCTATGGAGTCAGCCTCTTTTCTAATACCTTTCCCTTTCCCTTATTTCCTGTCAGCTCTCTACTGTAAATTGTCTAAAAGATGTGAAATGTCCCCCCAAACAATGTACAAATACATACAATACTATATGCAGTGCAAAGAAAGACTTTATTGAAATTCATGTAAAACTCTTATATATGGTACATTACCTAACTGCTTAATTTTCTCCAACTTTTTACAACATTTAAAACTCTTTCATAGAAAAAAATGTCTACAATTACATATCAAATATATCAGTGGAAATGTTAAGGCACTTCATCACCAGTAAAGGTCACAAATAGAAATGTTCCACTCATTTGGTTCTTTAGTTAGCATGACACACAAAACACAACATTATCTTTTGACATGGCACTAAAGACTGAAATGAAGATGGAGGTCATACTTTAACATACTTCTCTTAAGAACAGACAGACAAAACGAAATTTGGTCCAACATTGTTATTAAAAATGCTTCTTGAATTACGCATGAAATATTATCTGGGATTTGAGTTGCAGAAATTATAGACATTTAACTGCCGAGATGAACCGACAAAACTGAAAACAAAACACATTTTGCCATTGGGATGGGACAGAAAACACAATAAACTGAAACATTGTTTAACCAGAAGATGGCAGTATATATTATTAAAAAGGCCACAGTTTTATGAATCCTGACATGGAAAAACACTAGTTAGAGTGAGGTTCTAGAAACTGAAACATTACTCCCTTCTTTTGACAGCAATTTCTTTGACTTTGGTTTATTTGGCACTTTTAAACAGAATGTGAGTGGTATGGTATTGATGGGGCAAAGCAGAACTACTGATATCATAATAAGAATATAATACATCTGTTTATCCAAACTCTATGTAAACCATGAACACTTGAATGAGTCTATAAACAACATCCAAACTCCAAGAGGTCTAAATGCTCTGAAATGTGTGTGAATACCTATTGTTACTGAGGACTCGTGGTTTTGACTCTAAGAGCTTATTTAATGCAAAAAGACACAACAAAAGTCCTCAATAATTTCACTTTGCAAACAAAATAAATAAAGCCAGCATTGAAGAAGCATTTCTTTTGTCCGCCAGCTTACATTGTTAAAAACAAGCTGGCTACAAAGCATTTTTACACAGAGCTTTATAGGAAAAAAAACTCCACCACCCAAATTTCCCTTCACCAGGATGGTAGATGTTGTTTGTCCAGTATGACTTGTGTGATCAGAGTGGGACTCTGTTCTTCCTTTGCTGGTTTTCAAAATCGACCAGAAATGCACTATCCAGCTTTGTACATGCCATAGCTTGTTTGGGAGGTTATTGTTGTTTCCATCTGTAATCTGCTACAATAACTTCAAAAAAAAGGCACAAAAGAGACAGCTTCTTTGCAAAGTCACATTATAGTTGATAACGATATGTCATTTCCCCAGAAAAGGCTGAAAGTCAGTGGGTCCTCGTAGAACTACGTGCTGCAGCTCTCCTTCCTCTAAGGTTTTGGTCTCAATTGGAACCTGAATTAATTTCCGTTTCAGCTTGAACATCTGGATCTCTCCACTCCCCACTCGAGCAAGGTGAACTTCATGTCACGTAAACCGATGTCCAGTGTTACCGTGTTTACTTTGAATAGCTTGGGTGGGGAAGCATCAGTTTGGCTGGGAGAAAATACAGTATCTCTCTTTTCTTAACCATCCAGAACTAAATGCTAGGTCTCTTCGTCCCATAGACACAGCTGTTTTTGGGGAACGTAGTACGTAAAATGGTAGCCCTTGCTGCAGCTCTTTATGCCACACTTGTAGGTTGAGCCTTTGCCTGTGGTGTCCCGGCTGCGGCAGTACTTCAGCTGGCATGGGTACCACTCCAGACGCAGGCTGTATGTGCAGAGACAGGGCTGCCACAAGTCTTTAGTAGAGTGACAGGCCTGAAAGCTGGGCGCCTCTGTTGTTTGGGGCAGGACCTCGAATATGGAGCCATCCACTCCTATAACACAGACGTGAGAGGGACATGATTATCAGAGCTTGTGGTATTAAAAACAAAATCAAGCTATCATTGAGTTGTGTGAATCATTCTCTTTCCGATTTCACGCTATTGAATACTGTATTGAACCGAGCAGGGCGGACAAAGTGGTGAAAAAGAGGGGAGGTGGAGCAGTAGAAGGGGAGCTTTGTTATGCAAAATGAGATGCTCGTGTGATTCCCTCGGCTGATAATGGTGCGGAGTGCAACATTGTTTCCTCTGTAACAGTGCTGTCAGTGGACAATAGTGATTCTCCTCAGCCTCAATAATGTAGACTTCATTGCTATTAAAATACTGGATACCACTGCAAAAATGCCTTTAAAAACAAATTGCTGCTAGAAAAGGTTTAAATCTCGGTAAGTGGGAGGATTGTACTCTAATGTTTAGATAAGTGGAAGATTGATTCGGAATGTAAAGAGACACAGAGGAAGATAAACATAGATAGCATGAACAGTAATTGAGCCGTATCATCAAAAGGCCAAAGATAGCATGAAGATCACTAAAATGAAGTGGAAAGAGGTGTTTGGCTGATAGAAACCGCAAAGATAGAGAGCATCTGGTAGATAAAGCGTGTCAGGAGAGAGATAGAGTGGATAGTCAATCTGGGGGCATGGGAGAGACGAGGGAGAGATAAGAGAACAAAAAGGGACACAATGCCACCGTAGAACATCTGCTGGTTTCAATGATAAAACATCAGATGATCCCTGACCTTTGTCCAGCCAGTGTCTGACATCGGACTCCCTGGTATAGATGGCCTCCCGGGCCTCGCTGCACATGTTGTGGATGTGGGAGCTGAGTTGAGAGGCCTGACTTAGATTGACCGCGGCGCTCATCTCCAGCTGCTCCAATCCTCTCCGCTCCTCTGCCAAGCGAATGGCCTGAGGGTTTTTCTGAGCAGACAACACAAAGGATCAGCGTTCACTCCCTCAGATGCTCTGAGCAATACACTGTACACATTGAATTGTTCAAGAGCCTAAAATGTTGATAGTACACATGACGCATACATTCTGCTCGACGGCATGACATCATACCTGTCTGAGACGGGCCATGGACTCGCTCGGGATGATCTCATTGCGGCTGAGGCGAGAGATGAAGCACAGGGCCTGGTACTGGTTCTGTCCTCTTTCAAGCTCGCCCAGGATCAGCGCTCGGAATATCTTCACATCCTGCGAGAAATAAGAGATGAGAGATGACTAGCTGAACGGATAAACAGACGCTTCCCAGAAGACGTTAAAGTGGGAATGAAGCGAGGCTATAATAACTTACAGTTTATATGTGCAGGCTCATCCAGATTAAAACCAATATTCTTTCCATTCCGGTACTTAATGTAGCCCTTTTCCAGACACAGAGACTAATTCAATATGTTGAGATCAAAGCTGTTTAAGCAAATGTCTGATCAAAGTAAAGAGGGGTGTGTGTTCACTCTGCTCATAGAGCCTCATCTGACAGTTTGTTGATACTTTTTGTCTGTAGGCCTGTGCAGAGTCATGCTCTGGTTATTTGTACTGTCAAATTAAGGCTCTGGGCCTGTTTCCTGACAAACTTATTAGAGTTTCCTCACATGCCGTAAAAGTCCGAAACATTTCTCTGCACCGTTTTATGTGGAATGGTGGAGGTAGGAAAACAGTGATAGTGGAGAACGCACCAGAGGACTTGTTTCTGTTGGCGAGTGTGTGAGAGATCTGGCGCCAAACCCATAAAGAGTTCTGCGAGAAGGCATGCAAAGCATGATGGGAAGCTCCAACAGTGGGGAGAGCAGAGCAGCAGACCTGTCCTCCTATTCATCAGACCCCCCCACCCCCCCCCCCCCCCCCCCCCCCGGCTTCAGCTCGAGGACAGAGACACAGTCCCACACACCCCTCCTCCGCTTTTCACACTCCCGTCTGAAGCAAACAGGCTGCAGAGGAATCGCAGTTTGAAGGCGTTCCCTCCAATGGGGGACTCTGGGATAGATAAACAGCCCAGAGATAACACCATTGACTTCTCCTTAAGCTCCTCTGTCCCACTTCCTGTATGCATAAGTGTACACACTGGCAAGAAAGCAATACAAGCTGCCTTAGAAGTGTTTATGCTCTGTAGTTCATTATAGCCATGATCACTGGTTCCTCAGCCACTTTTGTCAGTGAAAAGAGTTTCTGGCAGGCTTACTATACAAGCATGGGTATTACACAAGACAATCATGCGATACTATTTGACCTTTGGAAAGCAAATTACTGAGCAAATATTGATTCACAGGCTTTATACGATAATAACCTCTGGTTTCTTCCTCCACAGATCTCTGTGAGCTGATCAGTGTATTAAAACATGGACTCGAGGGACTAAACACAAAGAGTTGACGTTAAATACATCAGATATTGCCATACTATGATAATAAGCCAGTACTCAGACTTATTACAAAAAGAACAACGCCTGAATCATTAGAGAGAATGTCGAGACAGGAAGTATGACTATGTTAAAGTGAGCAGAGTAGATGTGAGGAAGAGGGAGTACAACGCTGAGAGATGGCCGAGAGTGCCATTTTCCCTCAAGTGTAGGGAGACGCAGAGGCCACGACTTCAGGACCTCCCATATTGCTGACAGAGTGTGTGTGTGTGTGTGTGTGTGTGTGTGTGTGTGTGTGTGTGTGTGTTTGCATGCGGGAGAGAGAGAGAGACGAAGGGAAGGCATTTGTGTCAGCCACATAGATTTGCCCTAGGACTCTGTGGGTAATTACAGAGAAGCAGGGTAGCTCCACAAACTCTGCTTCTTTGGATCTTACTCATGGGCAAAACGCAGAAGCTGAGATCTCCTCCTCCTCTGGTGTCATTATGTGTCCAGATTAATGATCGTCTACTTCTACTGCCCGGCAGTTGGATTGAGGCCAGAAAAGGGCGAGGTGAGAGCAGCAGTGCTTACTCTGGCTTATTTTTCTGATGCAACTTTGTGTCAAGACATCTGCACACAATAGAACATCTTCATGAGATTGTTTGAGAACAATGATACCATGTCTAGTGGTCAGGTGTATTAAGGATGGACAGGAGGAGGAGTACAGGGCAGTGGTGGATGACTTTGTGGAGCGGGCCGGTAGAAATCAGCTGCTTCTGAACGTGGCCAAGACCAGAGAGATGGTGGTGGATTTCAGGAGGAAGACGACGGCTCCACAACCGCTGAGAGTTCTGGGAGAGGATGTGGACATGGTGGAGGGGGATGTGGACATGGTGGAGGGGGATGTGGACATGGTGGAGGAGGATGTGGACATGGTGGAGGAGGATGTGGACATGGTGGAGAGGGATGTGGACATGGTGGAGGAGGATGTGGACATGGTGGAGGAGTACAGGTTCCTGGTTGTCTCCATCGACAGCAGACTGAACTGGAAGGCCAACATCAACGCTGTGTACAAGAAGGGGATGAGTCAACTCTTTTTCTAAAGGAAACTCGCATCCTTCGATGTGTGCAACAAGATGTTGGACCAGTGCTCTGAGATGTTGGAGAGGTTCTACCAGTTTGTTGGGCCAGTGCTCTGAGATGTTGGAGATGGTCTACCAGTTTATTTGACCAGTGCTCTGAGATGTTGGAGATATTCTACCAGTCTGTTGGACCAGTTCTCTGAGATGTTCTACCAGTCTGTTGGACCAGTGCTCTGTACTTCTCCGTAGTCTGCTAGGGGAGCAGCATTGCAGCCGGAGACACCAACCGACTCACTAAACTGGTGAGGAAGGCCGGCTCCATCATTGGCTGCAAACTGGACTATCCGGAAGAGGTGGTGGAGAGGAGGACACTGAAGAAATTATTGTCCATATTGGAGAACCCGGACCAACCTCTCCACCACCTACTGCAGGGACAGCGGAGCACGTTCTCCAACAGACTGCTTCAGCTCCGCTTCACAAGGACAGATACAGGAGAACATTATTGATACAGGAGAACATTCCTGATACAGGAGAACAGAACATTCCTGATACAGGAGAACAGAACATTCCTGATACAGGAGAACATTTCTGACCACTGCAATTAGACTTTGTAATAAATCGCCTCTGGCCAGATCCTCCTCCAATTGAATCAACATCAATAACCCTTCGCACTTTATACTATTATATATACCTTGCATTTTTTATTTTTTTATTTTCTTAAATGTAATATGTTATTTTATTGAATATATTATAACCTTGTTTGCTGCTGCAAACACATTTCCCCCTGGGGATGAATCAAGTATCTATCCATCTACATCGTTCATCTAACCCTAAAATACAGGTACCACAAAATAAAAGACACAATGAAATGAATATATACAGCCAACAGTGAAGGAAAATTAAGTGTAATTGTTGCCTTTAAATGGCAATAACAAACCGGTGTTGATATCTTGGTAATTTATGTGGTAATAAGAAAATAATCAGCACGACTTCTAAAAGCAAATAGAGTAATATCAATGACATCATCTCCACATCTCCAGCCAGACAGAAGCTGCTGGATTCAACTGTTTGTTTGGCTAAGGCTAGCTTGTGCCTGCCTGAAACCAGCACCGTCGCATCCACACACTGACTCGTTTGTGCAGACACACTCAAAAGTGTGATAAAAAAAAAAACCGCTGCACAAAAGAGTGAACTGTCTAGTGGTCTAACACCAGGAGGGAGTGAGTCTTGAACAAAGTGATCAAAATCAGTGGGACTTGATGGTGTTTTTTTAAGTCAAGGAATTATTCAAACTGATGGGGGAAGATACTGCAATGGAATAACTTTGACAGAGGATCAGACAAATATGATATAGGTAGGCGTCAAGCTTGCCTGTATCATTTATGTTATGAGAAATCATAACATAAGAAATCTACTTCCTGCTGCAGCAGACACTGTTATATCTATGCTATGGGTATAGATACCGATTGTGTCAACTGCTGCTCAAAAATCCCTGATTACCAAACTGTAAATAAAGTTAATCTTAGTTATACATTTGAATAGGAAAAGCCTAATTCAACTTTAGGACTTCATAGTCAAGTGGGTTGCTAGAGCTTGGAAATGAAGAGTAAGGCCATTTGAATTCACAACTACTCCTTAAAAGAAGTGAAGCCTATATCAAGAAAATGAGTCACCCCATTAAAGTGCATTTCCTCAGACCTACATGAAATTAAAGGCTTGCAGACCAACATTTAGCGCAAATTACCAGGTAAAGACATTAAGAATTAAAAGAGTGACCTTTGCCTGCCTTGAAAAAGGTGGGTAATACTATAATCAAAGGACACCAAGGCCTTGAGTTGTTCCCCTACCAGAGCAGAGTAAATGTCAGCACGGCTATAAATAATCCACACAAGTACAGATTCCTAAGCATTGCTCCTTGACACCCGGGAATTAGTCCACTTGCAGACAAACTACCATTGGCCAACAGCCAAACACAAGTCTGTATTCATGCAACCGACTAGTGGGTAACACCAAGACCTGTTAAACAGGAGAGAGGTGGGGGGCTGTTTCATAGGTGGTTACCTTTGGTGGGCCAGGTTATTTAAGAGGTGCACAAAAGCCTATTCACACACTCAAAGGCTGACCATTCTCTATCAGTGTGGTTGTAACCAAGCTACAGTCAGAGGGTACACCTGGTTTACTGGCTGTGAAAATAAGAACTATGTAAAGTCCTAAACTGAAAGAATTATCAGTGTATTTTCTATTTAGAGCCAAGAGCAGTTTTTTTGTTGTTGCATGTCCTAAAAGAACAACTGCAAGACATGTACATCTCACTTTGGGAGCAATACTAACTGTGTCGTCTCACACTTGCATGCATGAATAGACATTCCAACACACACAAACACATGAGCACTCACACAAAAACAAACAGTGTGCCAGTAGCTATCCCCTGTGTAGGAGGTCCTTCCTGTATTTCAATCCCCTCTAAGACCCTGTCTGTTGATAAGGCTGACGGCTGGCTGCGGAGGGCTGTTGGTCAGCCACGCTCTGATGACTCACTTGGGATCACTGTGGGTTTGAGTGGGTATTTGAGACAGACTTTTTTTTTTTTTTTTTTTTTTTTTTTTAAATAGAGCAGGAACAAAACAGTTTCTGAAATATAAAAAAAAACAGATTTTCTTTCTCTTTTAAGTTCTTCTTATAGACAACAGTGTTAATATAAAAGCCAACATGTTCTGCATCATATTTGGTCTTCCAGTGTATCCATTTGGCCTTCATTTGTAGATACACAGGTGATGAGATGTTTACTTTTAGGACCCCTAACCTGCCCAAATGGCCCAGACTCCCTTTTAAAAACAAACGGATTTACCGTGATGGGGAGAATATTTGCCTTGGCTCATGAGTCTAAAAGCACAGGTGTAGGCAGGGATTACAGATCATGTTGGGAGACAGAGGGGGAGAGGGTGAGACAGACTCCCACAGACAAAAGGTGCGGGAGAAAAGCCGCTGCGCTAAGAAATGCTTCGGTTGAAGCTAATTACATAGGCTCCAAAAGCAGGAATGTGGAGTCACATTTGAGCTGGTCACACCTGGCGGTCCCAAGAGCAGACCAATTAGTAAACAGGGGCACTGAATGGACAATAAAAACACCTTGGCTATTGGATGGTAACTTACTAGGAGTGTTAACACATACACTCAGAAATGTACAAACACTCAACCAAAGGTCTCCAATGCAGACTTTAAAAGTCTTCAAACCTGTGAAAAGTATGTGCAGACCACAATGAGGGAACTATTCATTCACACAGAATCTGGATACAATTATCCAGACACCCAAACTGTTCATGGAGACTTTGCATTCAGGAAATGAGAGTACAAACAGTGGGTGCTAACAGGGAAGGAAATGAGACAGATAGATAAAGCATAAACAATAGAGATGGCTACAGCCTCATTCGGCGTTGAACTATTGTCCCACAGCTTTCATATCCTGTGCAGAGGGAAAAACAAACAGCTATTTAATAAGGAGGCATTTAAAAATGATGGGATCATTTAAACTATATCTCATTTTGTAAAAAGGCATATATTTTCACGATTGTCTTGTATATGCAATTATTCATAAACAACCCAAAACCCCACCGAGATCCAATTCTTAAATTTAAATTGCAATCAAAAAAGTTTCAATTTAGTTTGTGCGACCTGGCACCAGAGTAAAAGAAGATCAGTTTTTTACAGATCTAATTGGAAAATGTGACTTCTTAGACTTCCCTTGCTCTCTGTCAGAACTTTGACGATACAAGCAGTGCTTTATGACTGGGAGAGTAACACCAGAGCAGTTTATTTGACAAGAGAAAGGATGATGTAATACCTTCCCAGGTGTGGACCCACATAATTTAAGCACCAGCACTGACTGAACTGTCACAAAGGTTTGAAACTTACCAGGTTGAGCTAGCCAAAAGGACACAGCTATGAATTTGACAAAAGGACATATCAGGATAGAGCAGAAGCTTTGGTGGAGTAAACTCAACCCGTGGTTGGCTGCAATCTAAAAACCTCTGAGGTAGATTAAAATGATCACAACTATGCACAATGCAAGCTGCAACTACTGTCTTGTTGTCCATCAAGAGGCTGTTGTCACAGCACCCTGCAGTGACAATGGGTCAGACATTACCCCTGATTTCTGGAAATGATTGAAATAGAAAAGTTGGATCGTAGATGTCAAACTTCAACAGGGGCTGAGGGGCCACTAGACGCCAAAGGGGGCCTTTATGTGGCCTTGAAGGGCCACAACAAGGCGATGGAAGGAGCATTTTTTTTCCTGGAGGGAACGAAGGGTGGCCAAGAGAAAGATTAAGTGCATGGATTCATCTTTGAAAAGGGTCCACCGCCTGCACACATTGCAATGGAACAAACTGAAATGGAGTACAATAAAAAAACAACCCACATCTGAAATAATTTCAGGTATACAATGTAACCTGCGCTTTTGTTTCTCCCTGCAGACTAACCAAACAGGATCTTCGTGTACTCAAATTCCAAGGCACATGTCGCGCACATGTCACATGTCACTTTCTACACAAGTGCGCAGCTGTACCTCTGATTCACAGAAGTAGTTAGGCAGTAACTCGTTTGTGGAGTTTCTCTCTCCCACCGGAAAGGAGCCATAGTAGAGTAGAGTTCTTCTAAAAAGGTACTGTGCAACGTAAACAAAAAGCTGTACTCGCAGTTGACTCGGTGACCTTTCACATCACTAGAGAGGAAAATGTGCGCGCCCCTAAGATGCGTCCTCCACGGTGTCTGAAACTACAACATTTTCCGGAACAGGTGACATTTGCCTGTGAAGACAGACTTTGCAAGTTTGTGCAAGTGACAAAGTGGGATGGTGTTTCAGGGTGCGAGTGAGAGGCAAGGTGTGGCAGCCAAAAGAAAGAAAACAAAGCCAGGCATAAAATGGGGTGACTGCACTGCACCGACTTGCAACTGATCTACAGTACTTGCAATCGGGGAAAAAAACAACCGGCAGTTGCTTCATTTGGCAAACGGCGGTATTTCCCAATAACAAGAAAGGGCGAAATGGATTACCAGGAAGCCTCCCACGCAGGAGAGTTTGCCTAATAGCAAATAAAGGCCATAGCCCAAAGCCATTAGAACAATTTGACCATGTGATGCAGTATGTGATATGGCTGTGAGAGAACGGACTTCTAACAAAATGTATCATGGATACTCTACTGTAGATCCTAAAGGAAGGGCACAAAGAAAGGCCAACCAACTTGCCTCCCCACCCCCCACTCTTTTAATCCTGTGTTTGACACAGCACATGAGGGTGTGTGAAGAATCTCAAATGAATTCTTACAGCAAGCTGGGCATAACCATAAAGCCTCTGTGCTTTGAAGACAACCACAATATACTGTACACTACAGTGAATTGTCGCAAGGGATAAGCCCCTGGCTGAAACACAATCTTGTTTGTAAGGCTGAAATTAAATGAGAATCAATATAAACAGCTAGCAAGCTCATTCACACCGCGGCGCCATTGTTTACTAAATCCAGACCCATTTAACATGACAGTGTGAGATAGTGTCAAGTGGCTTCCAACATCTGTTGCTCCTGTGGTCCATCAGCATAGCAATGGGTCACTCTCATGCCATGTGAACACTGATGTGGCAACATTTTAAACTTCTCAGCACAGAATAGTGGATTACTTAAAAAAGGCTTTGCTGTCGTATTATGGAAAAGTGACGATTTTTTTAAATGGCCGTTTTCAGTTATAAAGCTACTGGCTTAAGTGGCTTATGCATCCCCAAATGTTTAAACACTGTGTAACTATTTTGGCCTTTCCGTGAGGACAGCAGAGAGTTTAAAATACAATCTGGAAACACCAATGTGGGTCTAAAGCTTTCCAATTATAAAAACAGCCTTTTCACATTATTCTGCATCAGTGTGACACCATGTTTCTTCAATCTCTAAATATAATAATACATGTTGAAACTGTCACAGATGTTATATTATAGAGCCATGGTGCATGTAACTACAGATGCACATGGCTGTGCACCACTGCATCCCTGAAATTAAACCTTCTTCAAGTGTTAACTCAGCCGAGAGGCCTGTGGAGTCACTCACATTCCTGCATTGATCAAACCCGCTAGTTAGACATGAAAGCCAGACACACAGAATACAAACTGATTATCCTCCCTGACAAAGTTCCTACATCTGGAAAGACCCAAATATGTGATACATTTTCCTTGGATTTAACTCAAAGACATGGTTTAAGTTCAGGTCAAGGTCTTAAGACTGCATGAGACCATAAATTGTTGCAGTGATCGTTGAAAGAAAATATATTAACTGATTCTGCAAATGACTGAAAAGGAATAGTCTATTTTAGGCTACAAGAAATCTGATTTGTCTCGTTTAAAAAATAAGCATGTCATCAGGATATTAGTGAACTGCACACACATTGCTGCAACACTTTTTAGTATATTCGGCTTTAAACAGTTCTTCAGTGGTTTGAATTGAAATTTACAATGGTAAAACAAGATACTTAAATATGGAACAGCATGAGAGCTCCGTTGCAGGGCAAAGAAAGAAAGAAAGAAAGAAAGAACAATGAAGCACCAGACATGCATCATTACAACAACCTACATAAAGAGACATACTCAGCATGACACAAGGTGTCATGAGCGAGCTAAACCACATCATCTTTCCATAGTCTACATGCCAAGTTCAGAGCAATAACCCTCCTGAAATCACAGCACAGCTGATTCTCAGTGATTCATTGCTTGGATAAGGTTGACTAAACTTCCTTCCCACATCCAGTAGACCTCTCCGCCAGTGTCTAATGACTAAAGCATTTACAATCACATCTTTGCCACGTATTCACAAAGAGAGCAAGACGGCTGATTATTTATAGAGGCCTTTTAATGCTCCTTGTGAGAGCAAAGATCCTACCGTGCACCACAATCCTGGGTGAATTGATCATGTATAATTGGATGGTAAAAAAATATTAAATAAAAAAAGGGAAACGCTTACTTCCTCAATAATGAGTAACTGGAATAATACTTTAACCTGTACTGTACCCATCCACCATTGGCTGTATAGTTCATTAGAAATATGCAGTGTTTCACATCCCTGTTAAAACACTCTTCCTCCCACATGCCTGAATCTGGACTGTATATTCATGGCAGCTGGAAGTGACAGCTCTTCCAACTTTCCATAAATCTTGGAGATACTGCACAAGAGCTGAATGGAAACCACATGCAGGAGAAATTGAGCAGAGAGCAGGAAGAAGTGAGCAAGAGACAGGGGGGGCAGGGGGAGACAGAAATGTGTGTGTGTGGGGGGGGGGGAAATCAGGCAGCAGAAAGGAAAAAAGGGTATCCTGGAGGTTGTGTTGCCTTTATTCAAATAAAGAAAACCATATGTGCATGCACGAAGGGACGCAGCAACACGGGGTGGCTTCACAAGCGAGCAACGGCTCCACGCTCACAGATCAGCGTGTGTCTCTTTATATTGGTGCGTCACCAATGATTGGGGGTGACGGACTCTTCTCTTTCAACTCTAAATTAGCTGTTTTGGTTAGTGAACCAGACGTGCAGATCAAAAAAGGTCAGACATGCCCACTTAATCCTGGTAAATCTCCCCCTTCACATCTCGCCAGCCTGTCAGCTTCCGTGTGACAGCAACCATCACAGACACAGGCCTTTGCTCTGTGCGCTCCCCCACTCACTCCATGCAGTTGTAGTTTTCCTTCCAGGACTGTATGTGTCCCTGTGTAGTCAATCAAAAGTGAAACAGTTTCATCTTTAAAAAAAAAAAAGGGACATGGAGGGACACTTGATCTGCTCGTCTACTTTTAGAAGAATCCTAAATATGGCCGCTGATGATCACCTCTGGGCTGGACCCGTCAGCAGCAGGGGTTTAAAGGCCAGCAGCTGTCTTGACCTCTGTGAAACTCAAGCTAAGATGGAAAAAGATGAATGAAACTACTTTGGTATGTTTTTTCATTTAAACTTCAGATATTATTATTTATTTTTAATGCTGCGATGGAGACAACCATTTAGCCTGACCACCATTAGGTTACTTTATTTCAGTCCTCATATGAATCTCATGAGACAATTAGAAAAGATGAAAGGCATCAAGTCATCTTTTTATGTAGCCTACTCCTGCCTATCAGACTATAGACCTCACCCCCTAGGGACATGACTTTGATTTGCGAGAGCGCAGGTTTCTCCTCATATTCTGAAGCTGCAATACGGTGAAACTGTTGAAGATTTAAATGAACTAAGTGCTTCAAAAAGAGGCAGAAATAACAGTCCCTGATGGAGCTCCAGGGGGTCCCAAAGTCCTTAAAAACAAGGAGTAGGGTCGAATAGGTCTCGATTGGGTCGAATTTCAAGGATGAGCAAGAATGGCTTACAACATTAGAATAACCATGTCTATACAGTTTAAATGTGCCATTACCTTCAGAGAATGTAACACCCAATAATGGGGAGCTCTCAAGGAGCACTGATGGACCCCAGCTATCATTTGAACACCCAAGAGCTGGGGCCAGTGGAAACAAGTTCTGGTGCAGGCTGAATGTGGAGTCATACTTTCATACTTGACATAGTTTCTAACAGCATCTCATATCATATCACCAGAGTCCGTATGAGCCTCCCGGGGACCACGATGAAAAGGTAACCCGGACCCCCTCTCACCTGTTTGAAGTCCGCCACAAACGTGATGAGCGTCCCGTCTCCCTGCTTGAATTCGAGCGATATCGAGTCTCTCTCATTGTCCGCCTCCAACACCTCCTCGGTCACCAGTCCGTCCGCGAGCCGGACGCGGACCCGCAGCTCTGAACCCAGTCCCAGCGCGACGACCAGCACCAGGGCGCAGAGCCGGCTCAGTATCCGAGCTGAAGCCGCAGAGACGCAACTCGCAAACATCCCCGAAGACGCAAATTGTAGCCCGACCGAGGGGGAAAAATCGAGGCGAAGATCCAAAGGTCTGCGATCATGTCCCCCGCTCACTGTGATCTGGGAATGGGTCGTAAAGTCTTGTCCTTCATATTCAAAGTGTGTGTGTGTGTGTGTGTGTGTGTGTGTGTGTGTGTGTGTGTGGGGGGGGTTCTCGTTCACGGGTCGCCCTTCCAGACGGTCCCCGGTGTGCCGGCACTTTGCAGAACTACAAGCACGGCCATGGAAATCAGACTCAAATCTCCGCTTCTCACTTCCACTGAAAGTCTCTCGCTCCGGCGTTTGTTCAGATCATGCGCATTTCAGCCCCCTCCCTTCTCCTTCTCCTTCTCCTTCTCCTTCTCCTTCTCCCTCTCCCTCTCCCTCTCCCTCCACTTGCACTACAGCCAACAGTCCGATGGTCGCACGTTGCTCCTAATTCCGCTTTGTGTTGATATTCCCGTCTCCCTTTTCTCTGCAATTCATGCCGTCCCGTCACTTCCTATCCGTCGGTATCCCACAGCTCGCCTGGCCTCCAAACTTTCTGTAGAGCGAGAGAAAGAGAAAGAGAGAGAGAGCAGTGGTGGTAGTAAACTCTTAAAGCCATACCACCCTCTGAACACTCTGCCCATCCCCCTAAAGGCCTCATGTGATCCTACTGCACGCCGGCTGAACTAATAATATCCCCAACAATTACATCAAAAGTGTTGTGAGAATTTGTAAATCATAACTTGGGGCTACTGCTCTTGTCATGTAGGGATAAATAAAAGACTCTGTAAACTATAACCTGCTGCTGGTCGTCAGAAAACAAATCAGAAAACAAACATTGTTGTTAAAGATATAGTATTGAGTTTCTCAAGTTAACAACCCTGTTGATGTCAAGATAAATATAAATAAATTCAAGCAATTTGTTTGTTTCACTATGTCACTATAACATATCTTTGTTGCACATTGAGCGTTATATTGTGGCGTATTTTCATCACAGATGTGTGACATTTAAACTTTTACTGGAAAAATCAGGACTACAGTTTACTGCCTAAAAGCAAATGAGGGGGAAACAGATTATTGTTGTCTGTAACTTGAGTAGGCTAATAACCAGTTTTAAGATCAAACATTTTAAATTGAAAATAAAGAACAATTTTCTTTTTGAACTCACTTTTTTATTTTTCAGTTGTTTTTCAAATGCATCTAATCTCCCGAACACCTTTCTTTTAAATATGGAAACAATAAATACAGTCATTCCTTTATTCTCCTGACATGTTATGATATTTGATGATATCCTCGAGTGAAATCATGCACGTCACGCTTGTCAAGCAGAGGTGAGGGCTGCCAAACAGACAGCAGCTGCCTATATGAGGGGAGATCTCTGAGTTACATCAAATGATAGATGATCACTGTGTTTGTGTGTGTTTTAAAGGGGACATCCCCGCGCTGAACCACCTGAACAATGGTGTTATCTCTGTCGGCTGACGCACTGCATTCTGGGTGGGCCGAGCCCCGGGCTGGTGACCCCGAATGTGGCAGGACTTGAGTGCTGCTGAGACCAAGAGGTGGATGCTCCAGTGAAGGGGAAAGCAAACAGAGAGGCTGTAAAGCAGAGCAAACATTGTCAGCCGGGCCTGGCAAACCAAACGGGGCCCCGGATCCTGATAGACTGGAGGAGTGGAGTTGTGGAGGAGTGGAGGTCAGGCAAACACACCCCATTGTGACGGAGTCTCAGGCTACATCTTAGTTAGAGCGCTTACAAAGCAGAAGACCAAAGCTTGGGCCAAGAATAGTTGATGGGATCGAATCGTTGTCAGACAACATGCAAATGTTGCGCCATCCAACAATTTTGGGGCTTTATTCAAAATCATGCGCTTGCTTGTTGCAGTTGCGTCACCGTTAATTTCCTGTATCCTCCCACACAGAGGGGTCCAAAGGCCGGTAGCTCTGTGAGGCTGTTTGCATGCAGTGACACATGCAGGTAGCAGAGACAGTGTACAGAGGTTGTTTATGACTAACTAGCACAGTAATTGTGGACACAATGAGAAGTAACCACGTCAGTGCCTTTTCCTCACTGGACTTGTTTAATTTGAAACAGTTGGCCAAAGGAGATGTGTCTGTTTCCCTTTGTTAAGAAGAATCGAAAGGGGAAATCACACAAACACTCTTGGGATTATATTTGTACGATGTGTATAATTAGGCGATAATAGTGTAGAATACATTTTAAATGTCATCTTTATCTCTAGAATATTCTCTTAAGTGTTCGAGCTGAAAAGAAAAGAAGCTGTTTGCATTCCTAAAGGCAAAACCTGTGAAATAAACACGACAGTCTTGCTTGGTCCGTCTCCTGCAGACTGAAGTTTTTGCTTTTGCGTCATTATCTGAACACGTGTACTCTTGACATCCTCCTAAAGTTGGGAAATAAAGTGGTTTTGTTAAAACCAATGCATGTGTAGGGTTAGAGTGTATCTAAGTGTAGATAAAGAGTTACATGCATTTTATGTTTTATTACATTTGAATATGCATTTAGATATTCTTAAAGAGGATTCTGGCTCGATTACTGTAAAACAGTATAGGCTTTTTTTTAAATCACAAATTAATCAGTTAATACTGTAAGAATATGATCAGGTGATGTAATATTTAAAGAATATCCCATGTACAATTGGAAAGTAGCATCAAGAGGATGTATTAAAGATCATCAATATTTTAGGTCATACCACAGGGTGATATGATTAAAAAAATTATCTTTAAACACACACACAGACACACACACATATACTTTGATATTTGCTGTAAGAAATGTGAAGTATTTCCACCTCTTGATAAAGGAAAATTGTCTTTATTTGTGAGGTACTCGACTTTGAGGTCTTAATACTGATTTGCAGTCAAGTGTGTGTGTGTGTGTGTGTGTGTGTGTGTGTGTGTGTGTGAGTGTGGGTGTGGGTGTGGGTGTGTGTGTTTATGAGTGTGCATTTCGTGAACCACCCAGACAAAGCTATAGTCACCAAAACAGACATTTCTGAACAAAAAGCTGTGACTACCCTGCATCTCATCAGGTTTGTTGTATTTTGGATAAATGAAGTGGATTAAAAGCATATTCCCAAACTGGACCAATTTGCATTCATAGCAGGGATTGAAAAACTCCAGGTAAAGAAAGACAATATTTGCATCGTGGGTTGATCGCCATCACATGCAGCCGAGCAGAGATACCCTTAACACTCACTGAAAATGCTCAATATTTTCCTCCATAATGGTTTGCTTGAAGAAAGTATTCAGAGTTAATCAGAAAGCTTCCAAGACCAACAAGCTGATGATGTTTCACCTTTTCACACTGCAGAATAAGGGCAGCCAGTGGGGGAGAGCCGAGCTCTGTGGTGGATCTGACTGATCACCTCCAGACATGCCAGAAGTGTGTGAGTGTGTGTGTGTGTGTGTGTGTGTGTACATGCATTTTTTGAGAATGTGTACAGTATTTACTTAAGGACGGCGGGAGCTGAAATCAAGCTGCTTTCCAGTTCTCTGATGATATTTACATATCTTCTTTTCCTCCCTCTCCCTGCTTGGCCTCCAGTGTGCTGGGGCAGCAGCCAGTTGCCCTCGGAGCTCCCTGCTGCCTGTCGGCTGACTACAGCAAGAGATATCCCCTTTCACATTTGGGGCTCTGGGGCCACAGTAACCCTTTTAGAGCGCAGGCTCACATGGAGGAAAAGAGAGTACAGTTATATGATGGCGGGGAGACTCGAGGCAAGGAGAGATTCATATACAATTTATAGCACGGTTCATACCAGTGCTATAAATTGTATATGTATATACCATAGTGTGCGTTACATTAAGCTAAAGGAAAATAGATAGAGATAACAATAACAGTAACAATAATACTGAGGCATTCACAACAACACATTTACTCCCCCACATTGATAGTTACTGGCTACTTGAAAGATTAAGATGTTACATGTAACTTGTGATGAGTTTATAAAACATAAACCACTGTTTAAGATCTATCTCCTCCACAGTAAACAAGCCTATATATGTAAGATATAGTAGTATAACACACACGTTTCTGCATTACAGTTGCATTACAATTTGCTAATAATACTAACAGGCTTTTACTTACAGTAAGCACATTGCTACTTTTACTCAGGTAAAGGATCCTAATCTGTCAATTTTGTTTTATTTTTATGTTGCATAATCTCAAGTACACAAAGATATGAATGCTGTCTACTGATTCTACATCAATTAATCACTGCCAGAGTAGCATCCAGATGTTCCTGTGTCAACACTAGCGGGGGATCAGTTCAAAGGAAAAACAGGGTTCTTTTAACCCCTGCTTTTCCACGAAAAGGCATCGGATCACACATAATGGTTATGAAAGAATTTCATGGGAATTCCTATAGAGTTAATGACAGAGAGAGAGAGAGGGAAAGAATGAGTGGGAGATCCAGAAGGGGAAAAAAAGGTTCTTTTGAATTGTTAAAATAAATAAACATGTTTGGGCTTATGGCTCGGAGCATTAAACCCCACAGTGAGAGTCTTTCCTGGCAGAGTCCCAGCACGAGATGAAAGACAATCCCACTTTAAACACAGGCGTAGGAACGTATCATTTATCTTTCCACATAATGGGAGGTCAAAGCTGTGATCTAATTTCTGAGGTGGAGCTATCTCACGCTTTCTTCAGATAGAATTCATATATAACATTTTGACCATCTATATCATCTAGCATTTGTGGTTATTATATAACACAAGAAGTGTTTGTGCGTGTGTGTGTGTGTGTGTGTGTGTGTGTGTGTGTGTGTGTGTGTGTGTGTGTGTGTGTGTCTCTGGCTACCCTTTTTGTCCTTATGTCCTTATGTCCAAATATGAATGCATCCATTTTCAGAACCCATAAATGGAAATAAGAATAGATCATAATGTTGATAAAATGTGCAGTTTCAACGTATGATACTTGGCCAAGAATATCTTGCAACTCTCCCTCGTCAAATGGTGTTGATTCATTTCTCGGTTCTGAGAACGCACGTGACTCAGAACACATCTGTTCAGAATACAGGGCAGGTCTCCTCGGGTTTTAATTAATCAAACTCTTGGCCTGCTGGAGTTATAGAAATTACTGTTAATTCTCTGTGGGGGGTATTTAATAATGTTTCCTGGGAGTCATTCAAAGGTGACTCACAAAACAAAGTTTCCGTAGCAATTAAACACAATATATACGAAAAACTTAATGTTTGCTGTTCAGCCTTGAATTATCCCATTATTGTTTATAAGTAAAGGGCGTCATCTAACACAATTATCATACCAAAATCACCCAAATACTGAGCTCACTTGCTCAAGGTCTTTTCCACAAAAATAATATCATAACAAATATCATAAAAGGAGACACTTGGCGATCTCCTTCAATACAAATATCAGTGGAGTGGTGAGCAGCAAAAAGGACCCCGGTTCAGGGGAATTGGTTCATCCCAATCAGGAAGAAGGGAAACAGGGAGGCAGCCACTTTGAGCCAACACTGCTAACCAGCAGGACTGAACTGAACCACACTGTGGACTGTCTGTTGTGAACAAAGGGAAATGATGACCGCCATAACAAAATGGGCTGAGAGAAAACTATGATAGAAACAAGAGCGCCTGGCAGCTGCGTGTAAGTAAGAATATTCCCCTCAGATGCGTTTGACCACAGCAGACATGTTCTCCAGAAGTAAAATAAATATTGGATTGAAATGTGTCACTTAAAGCGTAACCCAGTCCCACTCCAGCCCCATGCTATTACCCAGACTGAGCTCACTTAGGGAAGACTTCATGTTACTTTCTGCTTGTGGCTTTTTAATGTCCACCTGTCATTAAGGCCTGCTCTCCATACAGATAAGAAGCCAGTGTAATTGCCATGCAGCCCGGCAGTCATGGCACGGCCGCTGATGTTGTGCCAGCACACATTCAAGATGCCAGCTCCTGATTATCACGCTGTAAACAAACTGGTGCCGGCCTCTCCCTCAGCAAACTGAAGGCCTCGTTCATCTGCTGGGATTAGCATGTTCAACTGTCGGCTGCCAAACTGGGCTCACTGAGTAACTTCACATAGTAAATATTTCTGGAGCAAAAAAAAAAATCTGATAAACAAATATACAAATCATGGCCAAACAAAGCCCCATAACATTATTATTTGTTCAACAAAGTTGTAATTATTTATCATACAATAACCCCCTTGATCTGATTATTTTTGTTGAATCCACATCAGTTATTTCTGGTTGGCTGGTGCTGTATTTGACTGGGGGAACTGTTCATTTAATGGCCTCTCCCGTGAAAAACAGCAAACCAGTAAAATTGAAAATTAGGGGAAACATTAAGGCTGTGTCTTTTATGTTCTGAATGTAATTAAACAATAAAAAACACTGTAGATGGTAAATAGATGATAATTGTTCCTATTTCAACACATACAAAATGTTAAAGTATGAAGAAATATCCACAGGGGTTGTATGTGCAATATTTTGTTGTACAAAGTTAAAGTGGAAAAAAAGGTATCCCACAAGTTTCCCAACAGCAGTGGCTGTTAGTGGAAAACATATATATATATATATATATATATATATATATATATATATTAGTGCTGGGCACTAATTAATTATTAATCGCATGTTTTTTCTGTGATTAACAGCGATTAATTGCATTATGCGCAAAATTCAATAATGAGTTAAAAACTAGTGTATTACACGCTTTTATTTTAAAGTAATGTTATCAGAACAATATACAGGCACTCTCGGAGCAACAGCAAGTTAATATACAGTATTCAAATTATTTTTCTTTTCTTAACAGGTACCAGAAAAAACATGTCTTTTATCAGGGTACAGCATTACAGTGTATGTTCAGTAGTTAGGGTCCCTGTTAGAGTGACGTTAAGTGGTCTAGCACAAAAGAAAGTACACAGCTGTAATTTACTGTGCAGGAGACCTTTAGTCTTTACAGCCTGTGGATTTCCTTTTAGAGAATCTCAGTCAAAGAAAGATAAATACAGGTTGAACAGGTACCCACAGTTAGTTTAAGTGTCCCACCTTTCTGCATTTGTTCAGAACTTTGTCAAACACACTGCAATCATATTTCTTTCACTACTAAGTGTCCTGACTTGATTGTAAACGGTCCACTGCTGAGCAACATGATTACAATGTTCCGCCCACGTTTCTGAAACATGTCTGTCTTCTGTTGCCATGACAGTCAAAGCACATGAATGCAGCACCCAGTTCATCATCATAGTGAACTGTAACTCTGAGATAACTGTGGTACCCAGCGATGTCCAGTCGTCTACAGTGAGAGCAACAGTTGGTGCACGTTGTAACGCCGCCATCTTTGTAGTCCGCTCCGTTTCATAAACATCGACGGTGCGTCTTGATACGTCTCATACGCTCCTCAGACCGACCTCTTCCCCTGCAGGAAGCGGCCTGCAGTCCGCTGCTCTCCACTTGGCCGAGGCATGTGTTCATTGTTCATGTGTTCATTGTTCATGTGTTCATTGTTCATGTGTTCAGTGTTCATTGTTCATGTGTTCATTGTTCATGTGTTCATTGTTCATGTGTTCATTGTTCATGTGTTCATTGTTCCTGCGTTGGTTTATCCACAGTAGTCTGATGAGGTTTCACTCCACTGGTTGTTTGGTAGCTCGTTGGCATCAATGCTGTGTGACGCCTTTAAGACGTACTTCATGCTCGTGGTACTTCATGCTCGTGGTACTTCATGCTCGTGGTACTTCATGCTCGTATACTTCATGCTTGTGGTACTTCATGCTCGTGGTACTTCATGCTCGTGGTACTTCATGCTTGTATACTTCATGCTTGTGGTACTTCATGCTCGTGGTACTTCATGCTCGTGGTACTTCATGCTCGTGGTACTTCATGCTCGTGGTACTTCATGCTCGTATACTTCATGCTTGTGGTACTTCATGCTCGTATACTTCATGCTTGTGGTACTTCATGCTCGTGGTACTACATGCTCGTGGTACTTCATGCTCGTGGTACTTCATGCTCGTGGTACTTCATGCTCGTGGTACTTCATGCTCGTGGTACTACATGCTCGTGGTACTTCATGCTCGTGGTACTTCATGCTCGTAGTACTTCATTGCTCGTATACTTTATGCTTGTGGTACTTCATGCTTGTGGTACTTCATGCTCTTGGTACTTCATGCTCGTGGTACTTCATGCTCGTGGTACTTCATGCTCGTGGTACTTCATGCTTGTGGTACTTCATGCTCGTGGTACTTCATGCTCGTATACTTCATGCTTGTGGTACTTCATGCTCGTATACTTCATGCTTGTGGTACTTCATGCTCGTGGTACTACATGCTCGTGGTACTTCATGCTCGTGGTACTTCATGCTCGTAGTACTTCATGCTCGTGGTACTTCATGCTCGTGGTACTACATGCTCGTGGTACTTCATGCTCGTGGTACTTCATGCTCGTAGTACTTCATTGCTCGTATACTTTATGCTTGTGGTACTTCATGCTTGTGGTACTTCATGCTCTTGGTACTTCATGCTCGTGGTACTTCATGCTCGTGGTACTTCATGCTCGTGGTACTTCATGCTTGTGGTACTTCATGCTTGTGGTACTTCATGCTTGTGGTACTTCATGCTTGTGGTACTTCATTGCTCGTGGTACTACATGCTCGTGGTACTACATGCTCGTGGTACTTCATGCTTGTGGTACTTCATTGCTCGTGGTACTTCATGCTCTTGGTACTTCATGCTCGTGGTACTTCATGCTCGTGGTACTTCATGCTTGTGGTACTTCATGCTCTTGGTACTTCATGCTCGTGGTACTTCATGCTTGTGGTACTTCATGCTCTTGGTACTTCATGCTCGTGGTACTTCATGCTCGTGGTACTTCATGCTCGTGGTACTTCATGCTCGTGGTACTTCATGCTCTTGGTACTTCATGCTTGTGGTACTTCATGCTTGTGGTACTTCATGCTTGTGGTACTTCATGCTCTTGGTACTTCATGCTCGTGGTGGTACTTCATGCTCGTGGTACTTCATGCTCGTGGTACTTCATGCTCGTGGTGGTACTTCATGCTTGTGGTACTTCATGCTTGTGGTACTTCATGCTCTTGGTACTTCATGCTTGTGGTACTTCATTGCTCGTGGTACTTCATGCTCGTGGTGGTACTTCATGCTCGTGGTACTTCATTGCTCGTGGTACTACATGCTCGTGGTACTTCATGCTCGTGGTACTTCATTGCTCGTGGTACTTCATGCTCGTGGTACTTCATGCTCGTGGTACTTCATGCTCGTGGTACTTCATTGCTCGTGGTACTACATGCTCGTGGTACTTCATGCTCGTGGTACTACATGCTCGTGGTACTTCATGCTCGTGGTACTTCATGCTCGTGGTACTTCATGCTCTTGGTACTTCATGCTTGTGGTACTTCATGCTTGTGGTACTTCATGCTTGTGGTACTTCATGCTTGTGGTACTTCATGCTTGTGGTACTTCATGCTCTTGGTACTTCATGCTCGTGGTGGTACTTCATGCTCGTGGTACTTCATGCTCGTGGTACTTCATGCTCGTGGTGGTACTTCATGCTTGTGGTACTTCATGCTTGTGGTACTTCATGCTCTTGGTACTTCATGCTTGTGGTACTTCATTGCTCGTGGTACTTCATGCTCGTGGTACTTCATGCTCGTGGTACTTCATTGCTCGTGGTACTACATGCTCGTGGTACTTCATGCTCGTGGTACTTCATTGCTCGTGGTACTTCATGCTCGTGGTACTTCATGCTCGTGGTACTTCATTGCTCGTGGTACTACATGCTCGTGGTACTTCATGCTCGTGGTACTACATGCTCGTGGTACTTCATGCTCGTGGTGGTACTTCATACTCGTAGTAGGCAGGGTTGCCAGGTCTGTGTGACAAAACCAGCCCAAAAACCAGCCCAATATCAGAACTCAAAATATGCCCGTGCCAAACCATATACACTGCTTTTAAAGTCCAACAGCATTGCTATCATTGCCAAATGTATTGTAATATTTACAAAGTAACACCAAATGTTTAGTATGCCAGCATTTAAAGCAGTTTTCCCTAAACAGTTATTTCACCTAGGTCCTAAAATGGCCTTGTGTAATTAGATACAGATATTATCATAAATAAAATATAGCTCTGTGAACTGGTAGACCAATTCACTGACGGAGAAACTAACCTGTTGCTTTGTCTTTAGGGTTTCTCTTCCCTTTTCTCTCTTCCTCCCTGATGCATTTACTGAATTAAAATAATTTCAGCTTACCTGTTTAGGTGCGTGTGTGTATGTGGGCGTGTCCCATGTCCATGTGTGTACGTGCTGATCTGGAGTCAGTTTGGTAGGATTTGGGTATAAATAAATTATTTCATTTAAAATATGGATTTTTATTTAAAGATATTCATGTAATTTGCATGCAAAATAGGTCTACCCGAACCAGCGGACAAAAAATTCAACCCGCCGCAACACTTCAAAAGTACCCCAATTCCGCTGGAAAACCACGGACCTGGCAACACTGGTGGTAGGCTACTTCATGCTCGTGGTACTTCAAGCTCGTAGTCCTCCGGTGATGAGATAACTCCAGTTTGAGTGGTTACAAATAACTTTGATTTTATCAACTACGCCGTCTGGTAGAGATTTAAAATGAAAATGTTCAATTACAAGTGCATTTCTACATGTTCTCGGTTAATGTGTTCAGCGGCATTAAGCCCCTCCCAATGCAAAACAAATAATGCCGTTAACACATGAAAAAAATCATTGTCCGCGTTAATGGATTGCTACGGTAACGTATTTATAACGCTTAACATGCCAAGCCCTAATATACATATATATATATATATATATATATATATATATATATAATTTATCTATTTTGTTGACAGAGTATGAATGATCTTTGCAACCATGAAATAGAGAATCGGTATAAAGTTCAGCTTCTTCATAATACTGACCAAAAACAACACATTTCCAGAAATCCACAGACAAACTGTGGCTCAGGTATAGCAATTCTCTGAAATGTATCACCGGAGCAGAAGTAACTCATCGAGGTCAAGCCTGAGAAAGTCGAAGATCCTAACCAAACAATAGCGATAAGCAAGAAATTAATACTTAGCTTGTGTGTACAGCTCGTTGGAAATCAGATCTTTCAATATTTACTCGATTCATAGTAAAAACCTTCAGTCATCTAAAAGTAAGAAATGCATTCAACATATTGTTTCAGCACCTGGACGCACACAGTGTGTTCAGGTAAGAAATGCTGATTGTAAACAAAGTTTAAAGTGTATGAAGCCTCGTGTTTGTCACTTAAATGAGTCGTAGCCTTGTCTGCACTTCATGGAAACATTGGGGCGTAAGACCGATTGTATCAGGATGTAGTGCATGTGTCTCAAAGCCCTCTGGCTGAGTGTGTGAGGTCTTCCTGTTTAGCTGTTAAACCAGCTTGTAAGATTTTAGATTGAGTCATTATTAAAACTAAACCAAACACATTAAGAAGGACATGAGAGAGGGGGGTGTTGATTAACGGGACAGTCCGGCAACAGTGGATGTGTTTTCTACGAGAAAATGAAGAGAAAAACTGTTTTGTTTAGGTGCTTTGATTTTCTGCCACTGAGCACTCTCTGACACATAAATACAGAACCAGATTTAGGGTTAACTCTGACCACCTTAACTTCTGACCTTTGACTTCTTACCATTCTTGTACGGGATGTAACTGTCTTCAGTAAATCGAGCTTGAGTCCTCACATCCAAACAAGGAGCCGGGCATTCTTGTGAATGTGGGAGTCAGGCAGATGTGACATCCCTGAGGATTTTAACTGCCTTTCTCCCACTCGCATATGGCTTTGTCTGCGTGTTTGCTCACATGAAACAGGCCAGGGCTTCGCTGTTGTCTGGTCAGCAAAGCCTGTGTGGCTGGCCCCTGACCAACGCCACTGTCTAATCTGTGGCTGACCAAAGATAAACGGAGAGTCGCATGTGTTTGCATAGAATCCTACAGTTTACACATTCAGTTCATTCAAAATCCTGTGAAAATCTGGAGCTCCATAACGAAGAACAGATTATTGAACATTGAGTCAGTAAAACAGCTAGCTGGTAGTACAGTCAGAGTGGAGTCATCGCCATGTGTGCCGTATTTTAACCAGCTTCCTGCTGCACATTTTTAAAAAGCCACACACACGCATCATTTTGCCTTAACTCCTAGAAGACGGCATGCTGGGAGGAATTCTCTTCAGTTAGAAAAGAAGAAAATAAATAAATAGAGAATAGAGTTTTGGTCCAAAGTCTTTATTTGAAAAACTATTTATTCTAATGAGAAAATGCAGAACACACTTGAAGGTACGACTTCTTTACATAAATGGTTCCAAGGTTCCTTGTCAATGGTAGAACAAATGAGAGAAAGGGATTGCATTGGCCAAAACATATTTACAAGGCAATAACACTGCACACACAACAGACATGTGTTTCTCTCTTCTGTGCTGCTTTCCCAGCTGAATGTTTTTTTCAATTTTGATTTTCTCACCTGCTTTTTCTCACCTGATCAACTGCAATACAACTATATGAAAGGACTTAAATTGGTTTAAATGACCTGTTCTTCTTGAAGTATTTTAAACTGTCTCCTGAGAATCAGCATTTGTTAGACAACCATGTGATCCTGGATTTAAGTCAATTAAAGCTGCGGGAGGCACCT
Organism: Cyclopterus lumpus; assembly: GCF_009769545.1. Taxonomy (NCBI): domain Eukaryota; kingdom Metazoa; phylum Chordata; class Actinopteri; order Perciformes; family Cyclopteridae; genus Cyclopterus; species Cyclopterus lumpus. The sequence continues at coordinate 3,816,007 of NC_046978.1, forward strand.
TCCTGTACAATGCTCATAATTTCTAAGCATCTATAAGGGTGGAAGGAGTTGTCTAAATGTTTTAATTAATGTTACTGTAATATGTAAATAAATCTGCTGCTATCCAGACAATGAATTTGCATGAGTCATAATGTCCCACATCCCTGATCAAATATCTGCCTCACTTTCCTTTGCACGCTATGGTCCGCTATTGTGCAAGCCCATTGAAAGAAAAATCAAACAGTCATTTAACGGCCATCAAGGTGCATTTGTAATAGATACCGTATCCACTTTTCCATCAACAAACGGGCCCATTGAAGTATTGTGGCAGTTAAACATGATGTGACACCCAGCCTTTAGGCAAAGAGGATGACAAAAGGGGTTTTGATATCAGTCGCTCTAATTAGCGTTGCTCTGATGAAAACATCTAACAGTCTCTTTCTTGGATGACAAGTTAGCAGGACGGGTTGATGCTCAAGTTGAGTCATTCATCTTTTGGTGAACTGAAATGTGAAGAGATCGTGAGATTTTAGAGAGAAGATAAAATTAGGCGTTAAAAATAACCCTTTGTGCACTCAAATATAATGAAAGTGCACATTGTCTCAACTTCTCCCGAAGAAACTCAGTTTGAATGGTCCTTTAATCATTTCCCATGCAGCAGACTACAGTGCAGCACCATTGTATGAAAAGACAGTATGTTGTTTGATCAGAGCATTTCTACAGGGAAATGTCAATACACTCGGTCACGCTATGTGGAGAAGGTCAATTACACTCAAATATGTTTACTTACTTTCTCTCATTTTCAACACCAACACAAACATGTGGTTTTATTTTTATTTTTTATTGCTTTGAGATCATCAACTTACAATTGGGATTGCAACAGAATGCACACGAAAGGTCATGTTCAATCAAAAGAACCATCAGACCATCAACGGGGTAAATACATAGTGAGTTTAATCAATCCAAACACCAGACTAGAGGAGTGAAATTCAAGTCTCCTACTTGATTTTGGAACGCACAAACACACCTAAAAAAAAAAGAAATATGCAGCATAAATAAAGTCTTTGGTGTTTTAGTCATTAGTATTATTATTATTAGTTCAGTATTATTAATGATTTCATCAGAGCTATGTAGGTGGTATTGTGTTAGGCACCAGCCAGGTGGTGTGTGTCAGGTGAAGCTGACAGGTGAGGAAATAATCACTCTGGAGTTATTGCCAAAATATTGCGAAAAACGCACGGTAATAAAACCACTGTGGAGTAGCTGGAGGAAAACCACCCATATCTGATATTGCTTGAAGGGAAGCTGTGGTTCGGGTGGAGATAAGTGGCACCTTTGGGTGGAACACATTGGATATCTGCTCATATTTCAACACATTTCTAGCCCTCAAGCCTAACATGCGGCAATAAAATGTATGTCAGTCAGGATGATGAGCAGAGAAGCTGTGTGAAACTGAAATCTCTGCACAGCAATCAAAGATATTAAGATAATGAAGTCTTACATGTGGAGGTCAAAAGGGAGAAATAATCTGATTGTAATGCGACACAACAAAAATAAGTATTGTTTTTAGGTGAAGATGATAATTAACTGAATCCAATAATCGCATGTGAAATGTAACCACAGTTGTCTAAATAGGCATTTGCTGTGGTTTGTTATGGAATGAACAGCATGTGTCAGTAATATGCAGTGATATGAAAAACAATCTCAACTCAAGACTGATTGGATCTGTGTTTCACATAATCTTCATAATGGACTTGTAATGGAGATGCATCTGTTGAGTGCAATATGGCTGCCAGAGATAGTTAGTTGAGATAGTTTTGTCAAACTATTTTCAAGGGCAGGAAGGAGCTTTCATGTTCATCTCGTAATATGTAACAAGTCATGTGGATACGAGGACGCCAGGTCACTTTTACCATGTGATCATTATAAGGTTCATATCAGGCTAATCGTGTATTTTCTTGCTTTTCTCAAACAAATCTTGGTCAACTTTTGTTGTTTTAAAATCTTTTCTATTAAATGAAGTGACTGAGTTACTATGGAAACACTCTGAAGCCCTTCTGAAATGTGTGTTGTCTAACCTTTATCTTTAAAGACTCAGAGTGTGACAGATGAACAGACATACAAAACACAGTTTTACAACTTTTTTACAAGTGCGTAAAATCTTGGACCTTGTGTGGCTTTATTTTATTGAACAGTGCTGATAACAGTGTTGATTAAGGAAAGAGAACCCAAAGACTTGATGGTTTGATTAACTGGTCATTGGGAGTGAACGTAAAAGTAAAGTTGCATTATTCTTTGGAAAACACAGTGCACCATATCAATCAAAAACATATTGCTACATTTAGGTGAAAATATCCTACTTTGGTGCATTTTATTCTTCTACTGGGAAAAAATAAATGATTAATTACTGTTTGTGGAAATTAAATTCTTTAGTCACATCTGTATTAGTATTTAAATAGGTTGGTTTTTGGAGAAATTAGTCCATCAAACTCTTGAACAAGAGTAGAGAGAACATAAAAACCATACATATACGGAGAGGTCCCTCTCTGTTACATTCGATGCTAAAGTCTAAGTCAAAGTTTAAGATATGCAACCTCAACGCCTAAATTTAGTTTAGTATGTAGCCCAGCAATCTCCTTTCTCTCCATTCTGATCCTGATCCATCTGTCACCTTCACAACGCAGCATGGAATGTCTTCCCCGAGGCCTCAATCACATGTTTTAAAGTCTTTCCTGAGTTGGATGACAAAAGAAGACCCCTGCAATAAAATAAGAACTTAGATTAGGAGGTAAAAAGACACAGCAGTTACCATGAGACTAAAACTAGGGAGAAGGGGTCTAGCTGCAGAGCTCCAGGCTCGGGCCCACCTCTCTGTCGGACCATTTCCTGTCCCGAGCTTGGAGGATGAAACACTGCAGCCAGAGATGATCATCAAGATGCGATACCATGCATTCCTTAGTAACCCACACAGCCTTCAGCGATAACACCAAGGTAAACAATACAATCTTAAAGCTAGGGTTGGTATTGGACGGGCTACCTGCCTGCCTGTCTGTCTACCTGCCTGTCTGTCTCACCACCTGCCTGCGTGCACTCTGCCTGTGCACTCATTGCACGTCTCGAGCCTTCCACAAGCTGGTAGCTTGACAGCTGTGAGTACTAACAATAGCGATGTTAGTTGTTTCCGATCATAATGATCATTTTCGGGGAGTGGATTTGAAGGGAGGCCTCAAGGGCCGGGCTGACTTGACAACTTTCCCACTAGATTACGCAACTTTTGAGCTAGTGCTGCAAGCTACTTTCTTTGGAGAAGAGTTGGCAACACTGGGCAGGGTTTTTCGGTTGGATTATTTTAAAAGTCTAGCATACTCTTGCTAGTTTCTCAAGATTACCAACCCTAGATTTAATATGTTGCAATAACTGCACCGTTAACGTTAGGTTATGCAACATTAAGCTTCAAATAAATTGCAACAACCTTAATGTTAAACGCTGAAATTATTTGTCGACATTGTGTTTTTTTTCCTGTTGTTTTCCCAATGTTAACGTTAGTTTACTAACGACATTAGCACTTTTACCTTAGTGTTATTGCTCTAGGTTGTGTCGTATGGGCATGATGCAATGTACGGAAGAAGTACTCAGATCCTTTACTTAAGTAAAAGTAGAATGGAAATAAGTAAGTCAGTAAGTATGACCAAATTGTACTTAATTAAATGTACTTATATGTTACGTTCCATCACTGTATGGACATGAAACAATGTGTTGAATATTATACTCAGTAGGCTACTTTATTTGTTAACAAAAAGCGCCATAAAACAATACACTGCCCAATATAATAAAGTGGACTGTAAATGTCATTTATGGATTTTCCACCATGGGTTCTGGTGATGGAGATGGGTCCCACCAACGGGGGTGCCCATGCCTGTAGCTCTGCAGTGGGACGCTACTGAATCTAGGTTTAGAAGACAACTCAGTGAAAAAGAGCTGTACCTAGATCAGCGCAAACCATGTCTGACCAAAGTTTGTGTGGTTATCGTCCAACACAGATAAAGTCTATTGGACTGAACTTGCCTTAGAGCTGTCAGTGAGAATTGACATTCCTATGAAAAAGTCAACGCTTACTCACAGAGTCTAGTGTCAACAACTTGACAATGTAAAATGACAGAAAAGAGGGTTGTAGTATAATTTCATAAGCAGAACATGTTGTTTCTTGTCATTGTATATAAAAGGTAAGATGGTGTTAAAGAATACCAAAACAAATGAGTGACAATTTCATCACTATGTTTCCAGCCGAGACAACAGCAAATTGAATGAAGTCGTAATTCTGGCATGACATTACCGAAATCAAAGGGAATCAAAAAGATGCTTATGTTTCTTTCTTCTAGGCTGTTGACATTTTCTTTCAAGACCGATTGGCTTCTATATAGCCAAGACCTTAGCACTGTCTAAGAACTTCTCAAGCTGAGCCAATTTAGCTTGAGCTGTCTAAATTAGATCACCCCCTTGGTTTCCCTTTTGTTATTAAATTGATATGAACTTTGGTGCAAAATTAAAAGGCAAATCCAAAGTGATGAAAATGTTACACATTCCTAAAGGTGTGGCTTTTGTAGAGTTCACTATAGAGGAGAGTTGCTGTGCAGAGATGCCAGAGAGAGGCAAAGACAGAGTGCACTCATGACACTAACACTAAACACTAAAGCACAACCAAGGAGTCAGTGGCTTTTACTTACATAGATAGCACAGCACTCACTCATTGCAGAGCTTACTTCTTCTTCCCGCCTAATGACATATTTTCAGTTTTTTTCTTCTGTGCCTCATTGAACAAAAGACACACCTTTATGTTAGCAAGTGGTTTGATGTGTGTGTGTGTGTGTGTGTGTGTGTGTGTGTGTGTGTGTGTAACCCCACCCATGTAACACACACTTTATAAATGATAATTGGTTGCTTCAGGTGAAATGGTTAGATGACACTGTGTTTCGTTCTCTACATATCTTCCTCTCACAGCGGGAAACAAGTGTTTCTGCCATTATTTCAACCACTTACACTCTGCTTACTGTAGGTACCTTCAAGACAAGAGGAGCCTTGAAGGTACCTACAGTCAATGTTATTTGGTATGCCACACAGGCTCAATGACATGTTTGAGACCATCCAGGAATGTCACTTTTGCCTCTGATCCCTGCATGTTTAAATACAAATGACTTGATTTATTTATGTATTGAAACATCTCTTCCTAACAGAAACACTAATATTTCAACTCCCCCTTCCACTTACTCACTCTTTGTTACAGAGTGTCAGGTGGAAATCAACAGGTGATGTTGTTTGACATGCTTGGAAAATAGTTGAGTAAAACAAAAAGATATGTGGGTTTAAACAAAGTGTGATTGTGCCGATAGATAGACAGATAGAATACGATAGAATAGGTTCTACCTCTGTCATGGCATCATCAATCTGTTTCAGCTCCTCGTAGTGGTCACGCGAGTCTCTCAAAGGTTGAACCATAATCTCCTCAATCTGAGGAAAAAGCTGTTGGATGCCACAGTAAGAGCATTCATTAATAATCAGTGTGTGTCCTGGTAAAGGAACACATCTGTACACACACGTTGTCCTACCTTCATGACAGTCTCAAACATTGGGATGAGGACAAACTTGATGAATCCGATCTGAGCGGTGGGTTTGGTGACTTTATCTCTGTCCATGAAGGGAGCCACAGGGAGACCCTCAGACTTCTCCCTGTCACTCTGGGAGGCACATAAGTAGAAATATAGCCATTTAGCTATTGCTCACAATGAACCACAATCTTCCTTCACCTTGATGGATTTAGATATTGAATTTTAAAATGCTTCAGCTGAGGTCACCTGCATGAAGTACTCCTCCAATAAGCAGTCTACCCATGGCTCAGCTACCTCCGTTGGCCTCACTTCGTTGGAAATGTCACAGCACTTGATCAAAACCATCTTCAGCTAAAAACACACGCACATGTACGAACATACACACAACACAAAACACAGGATGAAGAAGCCTATACATCATCAAGACACAAACAGCATTGACTGTGTTTCTGTGACTACTTTCCCAATTACAATAATACGATCCACAACACGCTCAACAGATAAAGGCCTGCTTATGTTGACGTCTTGCATGTTCAGTACAGTAAGCAGCTGATGTCAAGTGGTGATGCAACATGATCTTGTATACATACACATGTCATATGCTCTTCAATGCTGAAGTCAAAGCTGTCCACCTTTTGCTTAAAGGAGTCTAGTATCTCCCCGTGTCTGGCCATGTCGGTGGCCAGAATGAGGGTGATAATGGCCTTGAAATATAAAACCCAAAGTCAGTTTGTTACTTGTTCACATTTAAAGTCAAAATTGTTTTCAGAATAATATGTTAATACATGACAAGACATGTATGTCTTGAATTTACATCTCACCTGCCGGATCTGTTTGAATGCCTCAGGATCCACATTTGCAAAAATATTGCACTCAGGAAGAGAGAGGATCTGGAAGGCCACTGCACAGTGATGGTTCTCCAGCGGAGATATGTCATTGTAGCGAACGGCCAGCTCTGTGCGGGCATTGATTTGGTACCTGATGGATGGATGACACGGGTGAATGGATAGATTGATAGAATATTTCAATGAAGTTTCCCTGAAAGGAGCCTGCCCAAAACGCAGACCAAAAACAACACTCTAATCTGAATCCGGCTGTTTTCATACCTGGACTCTCTCCATGCTGAACTAGTTTCACAGTTCATTGACAACAGTGTTGTGCAGAGGATGTCAAAACATAATGGGGTCGATGGGCATCTGCAATGCTATATCTGTTAACACACCTACATACAGAAGAGGGAGTCTTACGTGTTGTTGTAGCCAGGGTGGTCCAGGTCATGACACACTGCAGCTGTCATTAGAATACCCATATCTGTGAGAGTCATCTTATCCTGGACAACAGTGTAAATCAAAGTTAATTGAAATTGTCAAGAAAATGGCAAAATGGCTGTTCTGAAAATTCATTGTATGATATTTCAAACTAAATACGACTTATGAGATGGTGCTCAATTGTTCAAAACGTAAAACTTATCATGAACACACACATACATGCACCATACCTGTAGGTTGCAGAGGTTAATCATGCCATACATCATCTGACTAACGCAAAAGCAGTGGCGAAAGTTGTGGAACGGATTATTACGGTAGTTATCCTGAATTGCCAACTGGAAGACAAGATAAATCATCATTCAGCCACTGACTGCAGAATCTCAAATGAAAATAATTAATTATGATTTCAAAATGATTTAGTTATCCGTGTAAGAACACTGATATTAGCAACACATGTGAAGTAAAAGCTTGTTTGGAATATGCCGTATGGATATACTGTATACGGCGTATACAGTATATCCATGTGCATGGCGGTATACAGTATATCCATGTCAATGTCAGTATACAGTATATCCATGTGCATGGCGGTATACAGTATATCCATGTGCATGGCAGTATACAGTATATCCATGTGCATGGCGGTATACAGTATATCCATGGCGGTATACAGTATATCCATGTCCATGGCGGTATACAGTATATCCATGTGCATGGCGGTATACAGTATATCCATGTGCATGGCGGTATACAGTATATCCATGTCCATGGCGGTATACAGTATATCCATGTGCATGGCGGTATACAGTATATCCATGTCAATGTCATTATACAGTATATCCATGTGCATGGCGGTATACAGTATATCCATGTCAATGTCATTATACAGTATATCCATGTGCATGGCGGTATACAGTATATCCATGTGCATGGCAGTATACAGTATATCCATGTGCATGGTGGTATACAGTATATCCATGGCGGTATACAGTATATCCATGGCGGTATACAGTATATCCATGTGCATGGCAGTATACAGTATATCCATGTCCATGGCGGTATACAGTATATCCATGTCCATGGCGGTATACAGTATATCCATGTGCATGGCGGTATACAGTATATCCATGTGCATGGCGGTATACAGTATATCCATGTGCATGGCGGTATACAGTATATCCATGTGCATGGCGGTATACAGTATATCCATGTGCTTAGTTATCCTTTACTGCTCTAACTGTACCAGCCAGCGTTTGAGTGTGATGGGGTTCATGTTGAATTCCTTCACCAGTCCCAAGTCATGGTACATGTACTCCAAACAACTTAGCATCTGCAGCCACAGAGGAAGAGAACAGACATTCAGACATCAGTCACTTGGATAACATAGAATGGAAATGTTTGATGAGGCGGCAGAGTCAACCAACCTCGTTATGTTCCCAGTGCCAGACATCGAATGTTGGCTTCTTGAGCGCCTCAACAGTCTCCTGAGACAGTGTGTACTGTAAATGCCAAATAAACAAGTCCATCAGAACTTCAAAAGAGGGTGTAAATATTCATGAAGAAATCTTTTTTCTAATAGTACTTAAAGTAATTGTTCCAGTGGACATACTTTTGGGTAATTGGGGACATCTCGTCTCGGAGTGACCTTCTTCCCATCGTCAAAGTTGTATTTGCACGGACAGTTTACTCTGAATTTAAAAGGAAAGAAATCCCAAAAAGATAATTTGACGTGATTTGGTTTCTGTTGTAATCTGTCAAATGTAATGTCTAACTTCCCATTAATTTCACCTGCCACCACCTCTTGAAGTCATCTCATCTCGTAGCCTTTTCAGGTCATTTTTACACTTCTCAATCTCCACCACCTTCAAGCCCTCCACTGAAACAGGAAGGCAGGAAATATCGCATTAGAGGGAGATTTTCTGAGGGATCATTTTATTTAAAATGTACCACGTACGTTCCACTCTCTTCTCCAGCATTGCCAGCCTGTTGGTGACCTCAGTCTTCAACTCGTTAATGCGAAAGGCTCTGTGAGGAGAAAGAAGAGAAAATGATGATTGGCTGACACACAATTGACATGGTTCGTTGGTAATAACGACACAATGAAACTTGAATGAAATGTGTGTGTGTGAAGGTGGGGATGGGAAGGCTTCGGCTACAACACAACATGAAGAACTGAGGCGTTACCTGCTGAACTGATCAGCCACCTGGGACAACACGTTCTGAAACATGTCCTCTTTCTCTGCTGAGATAATACATACACTCCTGATAAATCATCATGAAAGCAACTACGTTGTCAACATTTATATTTTCAAGCTCATTGTTACTTTCACAGTGGATGTGTTTTTGATGCATGAATGTGTTATGTGTTCGTTAGAGTGAAAGGAAAAGAAAGCTGTTCTAGTTGTACCTCCAATTTGACCAGTAGACAGAGGGACAACCTTGTACAGAGAGCTGCGAGGAAATCAGAAGGAAATTATTATTATTCAATCAGTTTGACCATGTGTTTGTATTATTTGTTCTTTTGCAAAGATTTAGTTGATGGAGCAATTTTAGCACATGGTTAATTCAGTCAGCTGTTGTGTAAATATAGTTGGGAGTTTGAAGAAAACGCCCCTGAATTGTGGAGGATATTTAGAAAAAGATAACAAGTGTGAATTTGAGATTTCTGAACAAATACAATATGACAATATGCTGGTATGTTACTTTGGAGAGTTGATGGGCATGGTGGGATCTATGGAGACCAGGGCTCCTTCTGGGTCCACCATCATGATGGCAGTGTTCCTGCGGTGAGAGGATTAGAGGAAAAGTGAGTTTTATTCACTTAATATGTCAGTCTTTTGAACATTTATTTTTTAAGTGAATGCTAGTTATCACAGAATAGATCAACATAAATGATCCACATGCATGATATGAAAGTTATTAGAAAATATACAAATATTCACAGTGTCAAGAATATATCATCTCCTCCATACAAAGTAGAGGAGAGAACAAAATAGAATAACTATGGATTAAAACATTTATTTTCCTCAAGTATATATACAACTGAATTAAAGATGATGATAATGATCTTGCTTTTATAATGTATTATTGTCTGCTTTGGTGTGCATGGCTAATGTGTGTCTGTTACATGCAGGTGCTCATTGTATATTATTGGCTGTTTTACGCCATACTAATCTTGCTGTGTTGTATGACATTGTTGTGCAGTTTCACAGGATATTTTTCAAGTATGGCCAGAGACACAGATAGGGATTCTCTACATGTGAATAAATACATTAGCAAACAAAGCAACACACCTGGGAATGTTAGATGAGGAACACAGAAGCTCCTTGATGTCACAGGGGCTGCAGTGCCCACTGAACACCACCTGTGAGGTAAACACATTTTGTATTACCTCCATACATAATGGAAATGATGGGTGAAGGTTGTTACATTGGATGAACTTTGTAGTATGTATGATTTATCATCATGTCACGTTATATTAGAAAACCTAACATTCAGCCGCGCACAAACCCAACACGTTATCATGTTGGGTTATCACGTTATCTCTGGTTAAGCACCCAGGGAGCAAGTGGGGGGTTCAGTTTCTTGCTCAAGGACACTTTGACATGCAACTATGGGGAGAGCGGGGTTTGAACCGGAAACCTTGTGGTCGGGAGACGACCACTCTCCCCATGAGCTACAGTTCATGCAGGAGATCCATTACATGTATAGAGGTTATAACATTTAAAAAAGTCCAGGGTTGACTGCAAAGAATACATGGGCGCATAAACCCTGGGCAACAACTGTGATCCTCCGTCTTGAAGGAAGCAGGTGTAGCAGACAAACACTCAGGCCGTGGGCTCGGGGCTCTTGAACAGACATGTGTCATCGCCAGCTCTCTACTTGAAGCACCCTCCATCACCAGATCAGCGTGTGTGTCATGTATCTCTGCATGTTCGGAGCTCTGCATCTCAAGCCTTTAAACCATTTCTCATGACTGTTTAAATGACTACTAAGCTCTTGCTCCGCTGTCTTATGACTACAAAATTAAATTGCATTAGACATGTTATTTTTCATTTGTGCTGGCCCTTATTGAATTGCTGCTTTCATAAAAATAAGGAAATAAATTTATCAAAATCCATACAACAGAGCTGAAAGCTGGCATAAATTAATTCTGGTGTGTAAGCTGTTAACAACATGTGTTTTCTTCTGTCAGTAACACCTGGAAGGCTACCTGCTCTGCATCACTGACTAATCTCCTCCTCAAACCGAGTTAGCTGCTGGGAATACTTGCTACGTGAGTCAAAATGGCAAAATAAGAAATTCATTTTTAATTGCCATAATTAATCTTGTTATAGGTTGGCTTTGTAATGAAACCAATTTAGTATTATACTAAAAATGTAATAACTAAATAGATACAACATGTAAATTTAGTGGATCCCACTGCATGAATTGAATCATATTTTGGATTATATTGCCAAAATAATCCATATAAATTCCTTTAATTCATTAATTTAATTGACATTAGTTAGATGCCAACAACCATTATTTGTTTATGTGTAAACTGTAGAAATAGTTCTGCAACAAACTTCACGGTCTGCAGTGAAATGTTTTTTGAGTCTTATTAAATCTTTATGTATTTCCATTAATTGTCAACCAATTTAATGACACTATTTGCTGGCAAAAAAAGCTTATTCTCTAAAAAAGAAGCCTAACCTTATTATCTTCAAAAAACAGCTAATTTCACCCAGCAGATAAGTGCATTTCCAAAATGTGTATAGTCGCATTATATCTATGATAAACAGGTAAAAAAAAGATATTAGAAGTACATCGTTTCCACCTGAACTGGACACCCACCTTTTGCACTTTCCCATCCACATCCAGGTAAATGGTTTTTGGGGCATAAGAGGAGGAGCTGGAGCCCATGTTGACCTCCCTCTCCTCTCTTACACACCTGCAAAGATTGTGTCTCGAAACCCTGATCAAACCTGATGAGCCAATAAAAAATACAATAAATGGAGAACGCTAATTTCTTTTTTCGTAGTTTCTACATACCTGATGAAAACACTAAGTCATGACAAGAAAACATCAGCGGGGGAGCATGGTTTCTGTCAACACATTTGAAATAACATAATAATCAAGACTTTGCCGTTGCCAATCTCCAGTTTAAAATAAATAAAATAAAAAATTAAATATATAGAAAAATATTACTAGGGAAAATGGGCAACTGACCATTTGCATTTCTTATTCTCGATCATTCACAGCCAGTTTTCACAATGCAATCCAATAGTGAAACTTGTTTTCTTCAATAGAAAACAATATAAAACAGAGTTTTAAAATATCAGTCAGATTAATTGACAAAAGCAACAACACTCACAGTGTCAGCGATGCAGCTTCCCCCGTGGAGACCGAAGGTCCTTAGAATGCAACTGAGTCACATGCAGACACACAAATACACACATGCACAGGGAGAGCTACGGGAGGAGAGAGAGGAGGTGAGTGATGGAGAAGGTGAGGATGTGACGGAGCCAGAGAGGTATGGAGTACTATGAGTATAAATGGCACTCTAACTGGTTGCCAGGGTACAGTTACTATGGAGAATAAAAGACAACCCTAATGTCTTAAGTGATGCAGGGATTTTACCTGCGCTGGTCACACACTTTGTATCCAAATGATTCACTGTATCTCTTTGGAAAAAAACCACAAAAGTATTATGGCTTTTATCAAATACTGGACAGCTATCTGATTGAAACCTGGCAAAAATAATTGAATTATGCAGCAATCTTTACTAAACTAAACGGCACATAGTGAACGCACATGGAACATTACATCTCAAAAGGGAGACTCCACTTCCTAATTTCAGGCGAGGATTTGCTCTTTGTCTCAGTCACTGACTTGAATGTGGAATTGGATGTACGTATGTGTGAATGTGTTTTATGTTCATTACCTCTGCCAAGAAGGTTATGCTTTTGGTTCAGTTCTTTGGTTTATTGGTCACCAGGGTTATGGAGAAATAATGGCCTTGATTTTCATGAAACTTGGTGTAAAGGTGTAGGATGAGCCAAAGTGAGCTTTGATGGAGGTCTACAAGTGCCCTTCTAGTTTGATACTTATTTCTGTTTATTGTCTATGTGTGTGTGTGTGTGTGTGTGTGTGTGTGTGTTACACTCCCCAGACCACTCATCCCCTCCTGTGTCCACTACAGGTTCAGCAGATGGTTTTGTCAGACAAATTCAGCAGAACACTTGAGAAGTTTTTATTTTTAGAAACAATTTCTAAATGGTCAAGTGGAGGATACAATGACTATTGCATGTCCTTTAATTTCATGTCACGACACTGTCTTTAGACTTTCAATTTAGATATGGAAAACGTCTACAAGGAAGAAAAACAACAGCAGTTGTCGAAGAAGTATTTAGATAAGTAAAGTATTAGTACATTCATGTACAATTTCTGGAATCAAAATCATACAAAACAGAAGTGCCATCAGCTAAATGTACCTAAAGTATCAAAAGGTAAACACGTATAATGCAGTAAAATAGCACTTGTAACCGATATGGTAATTTATATTGCAATAATTCTTATTAATGATAATACTGACACATCACAGTGTAGGAGGCATGTTGGTTGAGATAGAACTATAGTGTAAAAGATAATACCGAGCATACCTACATTATATCGGTGTACTTTACTTATGTCTTACTATCCTGTTGATAGAACTCATGTAATGTGAGTGAATTACTTGTTTTGCCTGAAAGTGGCATTATGTTATGTAACCAGCTGTTATCTTTGGCGTCATAATTATTGTACAGACATGAAAGTGATATTGACCTTCTAATCTGTTGAGCTCAACAAGACAGATAATACATTTACCAATATGTCAGACTATACATGCTTTTACATACAATAAATTAATTAACAATATTTACATTTTGATTTGTTTGGGCCTAAAACATTCTAAATAAATAAAATAAAAACCCTCTCTGAGATGGTTAAAGGGGAAATATATATTTGATGGAACTATGAACAACTCATAGACATTTAAAACGTGATAAGGGGCCCAAACTCTGCTTTTTATTAAGAGTTATACGATTAAAAAGGGAAAAACTGGTTTAATATTCAACAATGCATTGCATTGTATATACTTATAATACATTTTAACATGTTATAGTTATCCTCTTAAAGGTCACAAGCAACGTTAATAACTGACAAAAATACACTAGAGTATAAAGTATATAGTTGCCTCTGAAATAACATGCACATACTCAAGTTAAGAAGAAACTTATAGCACAGTACTGCAGTACATGCACATACTGTGTTAGTTCTCCTTCATGTCATACAGTATGAGTAGACATAAGTTGTAATTCAGGATGACAATATGAAGTAAATATTAGGAGTTATATGAATTTTCAAGCAAAATATGACTGAGTAGAAACTGGGAGAAGAGGCTGGTAGGACTCTCTTCTCCTTTTTCTTTTTTATCCATTGACCCAAATAAAGATCAAAGCCTGTGCTCTACCTGTTGTTACCTACTGCAAGTCCTGACCTAGACACAAAACAGGGTTTAGCTTTCCAACAATAGTCACATTCTTATATTGAGGAGTTAATATCAACAGGCTGGTGTGAAGAAGGACATTAGTGACAAGGCTCGGCCACGCGGTAGGAGGAGGCTATTATTTAGAGATGAGAGCATCCACATAATCTGTTCAACTCAGAGGATACTTACTCCCCACACACTTGCAGATGCTCAGAGACATGCACAATGGACTGCATGCTCACAGGTGTGATCCTGCTCCCCTAACTAATTACTGCCTGGGCTTACAAGCTCCTGTGCCATGCTGGAGGAGAGGTGGGACATGATGGGAAAGAGTATAACTAATAGATATGTGACATCAAAATAAAAAAATCATTTTTCACTTACTGTGTAATCCATGAATGAGTATATGCACATTCATGTGCTTGCTCATATGTGCGTGTGTGTGTTTGTGATGCTGTTTGCTTATTCATGAGTCTGTGTGCCAGGGAATACATTGTGTTTGAAATGGAACAAAGACACCAAAGCATAGCTCAAAACAGGCGGATCTGATTTGCTTATGTAATCACAAGACTCATCACACCTTCAGTAACGGAAGATACATTTCAGGATAAAAGCAATTAATAAAATCATGCAGATCTTCATGACAAAAGATGTCCAGCTGGACCTCTGAAAGGAACACATAATCCATGATAATAGTGATGGAGGTGTGTGTGTGTGTGTGTGTGTGTGTGTGTGTGTGTGTGTGTGTGTGTGTGTGTGTGTGTTTGTGCACGTTTGTACACTCTTTCACAAGCTCGTAACCTCACAACCGTTCAGCACATCTTTTTGGTCTTTTTATTCCATGTTCCCTGTGTTTTTGTGGAATGCATAACAATAAAGTAATCAATACGTGTGTGTATGGATACAGTTGCCATGTACTTAAGCCATTTGTTTAGGAATAGTTTGTCTAGAATCAAGAAGAGTGTGTTTATAGGAAATCAATTGGAGGCTACATGATTGCTTAACCTGCATTGAGATGCAGAGATTTACTAGATTTACTGTATTTACTGACTAAATGTAATTCCCCTAAAGCCTTTCTTAAAGTTAATTATTACTATTATGGTGTCCTTTATGATTAATGTGGAACTGTGGTTGATCCTGATTGACCTTGTAATGTCAAGTATTGGAAGAGTGGGGACAATTTGTCATAGTCAACGAGTTGCTCGTGGATGATGTCTTTAGGTAAAGCAAAAGGACAAAACAGTGGTAACACATCAAAAGCATAAACATAAGCTATGCACAATGTACTCCAACATGCCATATGTCAACTATTTTGTAGATTAAAAGTGGTAAAGTAAAATATATTTACCAATAATTCTCTTCCTGACAAGTGTGCATTTAAAGCAATGTGTGGGCGACACCTAATGGACTAGAAAGGAATGACGGCCGAAAGGAAGGTTTCTACTTTCTGCTATTATTGGAACACTGATAAAAACAGAATACAATAATCCTGTAGAAATCAAAAAGTCTAATAGCCTAATATGTATGTCTTGTAGCAGAGTTGTGCTGGAGAGTTTTACAAATTCATAACGATCTACAAACTATTTAAACTGTTTTTATTACCTGAGGTTATACAATGACCTAATCCTTAATAAGAATACACTTTGCAGTTTAATTGTTTGAAAAAATAATGAAATTAAACACCCGACCCAAAACTATTAACTTACATATGTACAGGTACTACAGGTAGTTCCCATGAAAATTCATATTCATCAAGAAACAAAATATATTCCAGATCTGGATTTATTTTTTACTGTCTGATCAGCCTATACATGATATACTACATGCTGGTGGACACAATATACTTATTTTTTCATGTGACAGGATATCATCAAAAGACTACAGACATATTGTGCATAGCCATATATGCAATAGATGATAAATAATGGCATATGAAGTCAAAGAATTATCTGAAAGTGAACTCATCTCTTATCCCAGTGCATCAAATCCGTTAACCTCGTGACACAGTGCGACAGAGGATCAACAAACTACATGTATACTTTACATATCACAGAATGAAAACATGCATCAAAGCAGCTGTCACTGCTGTGATGGACAGTGAGTCTGATCACGAGGGTCCGGGCACTCGACCTCTACAGGCAGGTGGCTGCTTGGGATGCCGACTGGTGGACGGGCTTTTCTTATCGGGCTGAAACTTCGTGGCGATGAACCAGGGGAGTGAGCAGGTGAGCGGACGGGGCGAAGCGGAGGGCCTGCAAAGGGTTGTGGAAGAGGCTGTGCCAGTGGTGAGGGGCTGCGGGGGTATCTGCGCGGGGCAGACCAGACGGGCCGCTCAGTTCTATTGGAGGAGGAAGGACTAGGAAGCACTGGAGCATACAAAGCAGGAATACTCAGTTCTGATTGGATGGCAGCATTGCCAGTATATTCTTCGAAACGCTCCAGAGTCTCCTGAAAGAAGATGAATGTGAATCAGCTGTGGTGTAATCTATGATGCTCATTGTAATGAAGCCATAATTTGCAAATCAACTGACGCTCAATGGATGGCAATGTTGGTCTGTCGGTCGATTCAACAGGGCCAGACTGAAAGATCAACCAATTGATCAATTACCATGTGGCTTTGTGGACAGACATTCATGGCCCCCAGAGAATGAATCATAATGACTTTGGTAATCTCCTGACTTTACCTCTAGCACCACCAGCAGACAGCAGGTTGACATTGTTGGCATTTAGCTCAAAGAATCGCTGAGCATAAGCATATTTTATTTCATTGTAATGGCTTAACATAATCTGTATTGATTTTGTTTTTGGCTTAACAGAATCTGTATTGATTTTGTTTTTCTTCAATAAAAGAGTGACTTACATCTTCGTTGAGAACATAAAGAGGCATGGGACTCCTTCGACCAAGTGTAGTTGGTTTGGGAACAACATCAACTGCAAAACATTGTATATTTATTTTAGTGTTGATATTCCGCCAACAAGTTAACTTCGCCATGTGTAAAATCATTGGGTCATCATGAGCTTTAAATGTGAGTTACAATATAAGGTGTTTTATAGATTTAAAGGTGATTAAATGTAATTGTTGCTCACCATCATGGCTATGTTCACTCTGCTCCAGATAGATGGGAGCTCTTTGAGGGACAGGTCGATGCTTCTTTCTACAGCAGGAACAAAAACACATACAATCCTTGCTGCTAAATGGTAGTTACAAGCTACAGGTCACTGTGTTTTTTTACTTTTCCACAGATTGTCATGAAACTATTGAGCTACACTTGAGATTCTAGGCACACCCTCAAAGTTCAATAGCAAAGCCAACGGAGAGAGGAAGAAAGAGAGGGGGAGAGAGAGAGAAGAGGAGAAAAGGGTTGAGAAGAAAAAGTAGCTCTCACTTGGATGGTTTCCAACAAGCGCACACTGTCACCAGGGTGATCAGGAGGAATATGCCCCCGGTGGACAGGATGATGTATAGCGAGCTCCGTCCTAAACCACAGTGATACATAGAGGTAGACAAGGACACAAAGAAGGAAAGAAAGAAAGATGGAGAGGTTTGTGTCAATAAAACAATGCAGTGTTTCTTTCACTGAACCACTAACCTGTTTTTACTTCCCATATAACTACAACGCGTTATCTGCTTTGTGTTGTATGCAAAACCTCTATTGATGTTTTCTCTTTCACAGTGGAAAAGTGAAGTTTGCCGGATTTGATGAAGTTGTGTCTTCACGGAAACACATTTGTTAATATGGAACGTCCTGTTTTCTTTTAGATAAGCTTAGAATGAAATATAGCCAGGATATGCAATATTCAAAGCATTTGACTTTTTTTTTCTTACATTGCTTGCCAAGTCGTTTGAGTGTGCTTGCATGAATAAGAGGCAGCGAAGTAGCACATTAGGGTAGTCACTTTGAGACTTTATGCCGTGGTGCTATGCTTTGAGGGAATAGAAAGGAGTGTGAGGGCCTGTTGCTGTCTCTTCATGCAACACATAGTACAGAAATAATGAAGTCAGGATTACTGAGCTCCACTGAGGCAAAGCGTTCTCCCCACCTGCCTTCTTCTCCTGCTCCCTCCTCGTAAATAACTGTCCATTCATTGGATTAGACGGCCTCTCCCTCTCTCCCAGCCTGACATGTGGCCCTATGCTGGCGCCCAGTAACAGCCGCTCTGGGCCAACTCTGCTGCACTCAGCCTGGATTTGCACTTGTTGTAAACAACATTGTTACGGGTGAGCATGAGATGATAATTGCTTCTGACAGCAACTGAAAATGGATGGTTGTTGAACAATGAGCTAAATACATACAGTATTTTCATATAGTGTAGGTTGGTATTTATTGGAGCTAGAAACCACTGTTGGAATGGAAGTACATTTAAGTACTGTGATGTCTATGCTTAGCATTAATTATTATTATAATTAATGTATTTCTATTTTTCCAGGATTCAGAGGAATATATAAAAGATTGTACTGCACTACATGTATCTGTAAGCTTTAGTTACTTGTTCATACAATAATAGTATATCACAAACATATTATCATCTCAATAAATATGATGCATTCTTTGTATTAAAACGTTGACATTAAAGCCATCTCAACCAGCTACCTCAAAAAAAAGCTGCTTACACATTGTTGCATGAATAACAATAATCCAATATCATGAT